>NW_027419757.1:0-91546 GCF_009905375.1 Apium graveolens | reverse complement strand
CTCAAGTTGGGGTGCAGACTCTGTTCAGATTACCTAGGAGAGTGCTTTATTCAATAGAAACACCCTGTTGAGAGGATGCCTCTAGAGTCTATTTAATTCCCTCTTTTACAACTACATCCTTTTGGGAAGATGCAGAGGTGGTTACTTGAGTGATCAGCTCAGTTTTCTTAGTCTTCTTTGGCTTCTTAACCAGGTTGGACTCTAGTTGGATTTGATCATCACCACTCTCATTTATGACAATTAAGGGTGCCTGCTTTCTCTTCTTTTTACTCACTCCAGCCCGTTGAGAGGGTGAAGTGGTTGGTTTCCTAGATTCTAATGGTAATGAAGAAGGGGTCTCAGTTGTGGAAAGCCTCTGTTGGTTTTTCTGTGTTTGTACTTCCATATGTACAGGAGCCATAACTGTATTGGATACTGCACTTGACCTCATGTCAGGCATAGGGTAGGGGTAGGTCCTAAATCTTTCTAACATGAAGTCAGTGAGATTTAGTGCTACCTCCACCTTATTCTTTGTAATAAGTGACCGAAATAAAATTTTGGACACTTACTTACAGTTGCCTATTTTAGTCCTATCAATACCATTAAGTAAATGTATGTCTACAACTTTATGAATTAAATTAGACATAATAAACCTAGAAAAGAAAATTTCCTTACCTCTAGTGGCCAAAGGCATTGTGAGCCTTGTGATGAGTTCTTCCAGGATCAATAGCCCCACGTTAATGTGCCTGTTATGAGCCATGGAGAACACCAGCTTTGGACCACACTGGATATATTATCATACCCAGTCTTCCTGCAGGTAAAAGCTCTCACATTTGTATCAAAGAGAAAAGACCATTCCCTCATGAGATTCTTCTTATTCAGGCTGGACAGATTGATCTTCTCATTGTAGTTTATGAGATCCATAAACTCAGCTAACTCATGTTGAGTTGCTACTTCCACCATGCTAGCTGTAGGAATGCCCAGGGCATTGTTGACATCCATATCATCAAATCCACTTTTCTGCCTTGAATTGAGTAGTTCACCACCATGGACACAGCTTGGTCCTTATGCACTACAATATTGACCACACCAGAGTTCCAAAAATCATTGAGTACGTCCAGATACATGATTGGATTAGCAGTAAGAGCACCTGCAAGATATGACTCAGAAAGAAACTTCACAAAACATTTGAAGCTATCAGGATCCTGGTTAACATCTGTGAAAACCAAGTAGTTGGTGCCCTCCTTTGGGATGAAAGCTCTAACATTTTTTGCAGCCATTGTAAGTGTTTGAATTTGAGTGGGTAAGAAGTTTGAAAGAGAAAGAGCTCGAAATTAGAGAGATCGGTTAACATTTGCAAAAACTAGGTCAATTAAGATCTCGAAATTGTAAAGAGGGGTTATGTCGAGATGTTTGGGTATTTATAAAAAAAGATAAGTGACTTGTCGAGAACTAGGAATAAACGGTTGAGATTTGCCTATCGAGAAGTCACATGAATGAATAGATGCATATCGAGATGTCACTATCCTGACTCTTGTCGAGAACTAGATAGTGACTTATCGAGATGTCAAATAAATACCCAGTTTGTCCTGAATGGACTGAATTTTTTCAACTTTTATTTGAATAAATCAAAATAAAATTAGAATGATTTTATGTCAAAAGTATTTTACTAAAATAATTTATTAAATTAAATTATTTCAGTTCTAAGTTATTGGGAAGTCTAAAATGTAGACTTGTAGAGAACTCTATGAATAAACATACGTCGAGGTCTCTACAAGACTTATCGAGAAGTCATAATGAGGCTTGTCGAGAAGTCCTTCGCGAAGTCAGGAAAAGACTTATCGAGAAGTCTCAAAATGACTTGTTGAGAAGTCATTTAGACTTATCGAGAACTCAGTTCTCTATATACTTTTGTTCTTTTCAGTTCTGTCTTATATTAATTTTACATATTGAAAATATAAATGAACAGTTAGACAATTTTTCTTAGAATTTGAAAATTTTCAAGTTGAATTTTAAATATAGAAAAATAATATACAGAGAATTCTGAAATATTTATAAATCATATTCCAGTTAATTTCCAATTAAATTAAATTAATTTTGATTTATCAGAAATTAATCTACTGCAACATATTAGCTGAGTTCTTGCCTTTAGAATGAAGAATTTAACATTCCAATTTCACTAACAAGTCTAATGAAAGTTGCTTCATCCAAAAAGTTAGTGAAAATATCGGACAATTGTTTTTCTGTTGGAACAAAAATGAGCTCAATCGTACCATTTATAGCGTGTTCTCTAATAAAATGGTACCTTACATCAATATGTTTAGTTCTAGAATGATTAAATGGTTTAGCAACAATAGATATAGCACTAGTATTGTTACATATAATTGGAATTTTGTGTAACACTAGACCATAGTCCATTAAATGATTTCTAATCTAAAGCACATGAGCACAACAACTTCCAGCAGCTATGTATTCAGCCTTAGCTGAGGAAGTTGACACAGATTGTTGTTTCTTACTATACCATGATACAAGTCTTTGACCAAGGAATTCACAGCTTTCACTTGTGCTTTTCTTGTCTACCCTGCATCCAACAAAATCTGCATATTTGTATCCAACAGCTTCAAAACCTGTTCCCTTAGGATACCACAATTCCAAGTTTGGTGTTCCCTTAAGTATCTGAAAATCCTTTTCACAACCATCAATTGTGATTTCTTAGGATTTTCTTGAAATCTAGCACACAAACATGTTGCAAACATGATGTCTGGTCTACTAGCAGTTAAGTACAACAAAGATCCAATCATTTCTCTATAACCTGAAATGTCTACACTTTTTCCTTTCTTATCTTCATCCAACTTTGTAGCTGTAGAAATAGGTGTTGATGCAGGTGAACAGTTAACCATTCCTAATTTCTTCAAAAAATCTTAATATACTTGGTTTGGATGATAAAGATTCCATCACTTCTTTGGCTGACTTGAAGTCCAAGAAAGTAACTTAATTATCTCATCATACTCATCTCATATTCAATCTACATGAGTCTTGAAGAAATTTGACATAATTTTATTTGTAGAACCAAAAATAATATCATCCACATAGATTTGAATTAGGATCATATCACCACCATGTTGCATGTGGAATAGAGTCTTGTCAATTGTTCCTCTAGTGAATCCATGTTTGAGCAAAAATCCTGACAGTGTATCATACCAAGCTCTAGACGCTTGCTTCAATCCATAAAGAGCCTTTAGCGGTTGATAAACAAAATCTGGAAATTTTGGATCTTCAAATCCAGGTGGCTATCACCATTAAGAAATGCACTAGTTACATCCATTTGATACACTTTAAAATTTGAGTGTGCAGCAAATGCAAGAAAGATCTTTATTACTTCAAGTCTTGCAAATGGAGCAAAAGTTTTATCATAATCAATTCCTTCTTCCCGTGAGTAGCCTTTTGCAACCAATCTTACTTTGTTCCTTGTTACAATTCCATTTTCATTCATTTTGTTCCTGTACACCCACTTTGTTCCAATTATGCTTCTGTTCTTTGGGGCAGGAACCAACTTCTAAACATTGTTTCTTTCAAATTGATTTAGCTCTTCTTGCATGGAAGATATCTGGTCAGGATCAAGTAGAGCTTCCTCAGTTTTCTTAGGCTCAATTTGTGAAAGAAAGCATGCATGTAGACATTCATTTACAGTTGCACTTCTAGTCCTCACTCCAGCATTTGGATCACCAATAATTGCATCTCTTGTGTAACTCTTATCCCATTTCCTGGTGTGATTTTGTTGACTTGAACTTTCTACATTTTCTTCACCATTGGCATGACTAGGGGTGAGCAAAACCGAACCGAAACCGAAAAATCAAACCGAACCGAAATTTCGGTTCGGTTTTGTTTAATTTTTTAAAAATTCCGGTTATTTCGGTTTTTCGGTTTTAACCAAATTAAGATCGGTTCGGTTTACCAGAATTTTGGTTCGGTTTTGACTGAATTAACCGAAATAAATAATTTATATTTTTCAATTATATTTTATATGTATTATATAATTCAGTAAAAAATAAGTATTTAACAAAACATTGTGAAATGAAACTGAAGTACCGGACTTAACATTAGACGCCGCCGCTAGGTATCATATAAATTGATACCTTCGTTCCTACAGGCTACAACATTTTTTCTTCTTATTGTAGAACCATGATTTTCAGTTCTCTACCCTTCATCCGTCTTCTAATTTTGGTATTAGCAAATTCGACATGTGTGCATTCATCAAACAATGTAACAGATCAGCAAGCTTTGCTTTATTTCAAGGTTTCAATAACAGCTGATCTGTTGGGTGTGTTTAAAAGAGAGAAATCAATTTAAGATATTGGATAAAAGGGGTTGCAGAACTTTATTTTGAAATCAATTATTTCGGTTTGAAAAACCGGACCGAATTAACTGAAATAATTCGGTTCGGTTTACGGTTCGGTCGATATATTAAATCGGTTCGATTTTGGTTTTTAAAAAAAAGTAATTCGGTTTTCGGTTAATTCGGTTCGGCCCGGTTTCTGTCCGAACCGACCGAATGCTCAGCCCTAGGCATGACTTGCAGAACTTTTTCCTCTTTCTTCCCTTGAGTTTGTGCCATCAAATTCAGGGGTATGAGATGAGTTTTTATCCTCATGATTCACTTGCTCAGTAGACTCTTCATCAACTCTGTGATTTGTGTTGACTTCAGCTTCATCATCAGAATCACTATCAATGTTGAGATTTTCAAACTTTAGGGCTTCAGCTTCATTTTCATCAAGGCATTCCAAGCCCGGGCACTTGTCATCATCAAAAATAACATCTGTGCTTTCCATAATTTTCTTTTGTTCAAATACATAAACTCTGTAGGCAATTCTCTCAAATAAATATCCCTGAAAAATTGCTTCAAAAACTTTAGAGTCAAATTTTCCAACATATTCAGAGTTATCTTTTAACACAAAGCATTTGCTTCCAAACACATGTAGATGCTTGACAGTAGGCTTCCTTTTTGACAAAATTGAGTAAGGTGACTTTTCAAGATTTTTGTTAATGAGATATCTGTTTTGAGTGTAGCATGCAGTGTTGACAGCTTCTTTCCAAAAATATGTTGGCAAATTGGCATCTTGCAGCATTGTTCTAGCAACCTCAATTAGAGTTCTATTCTTCCTTTCTACTACCCTATTTTGTTGAGGTGTCCTTGCAGCTGAGAACTCTTGAACAATACCTTTGTCTTTACAGAATTCATTTAAAATTGCATTCGTGAATTTTGTGCCACTGTCACTCCTCAATTTTTTCACACAATTTTGATCTTCAGCCTGCTTCTCAATCTTCTTGATATGTTCAATAATAATGTGTGGAGTTTCATCCTTTGAATGCATAAACTCTACCCATGTATATCTTGAGTAGTCATCCACCATCTCAAGTGCATATTTCTTTTTGGAAATAGATAAGACATTAACTGGTTAAAACAGGTCCATGTGAATAAGTTGCAATGGTGCATTTATGAAATTCACAGTTTTCCTTTTGTGACTGGACCTTTTCATTTTGCCTTTTTGACAAGCCTCGCAAACTTCATCTTGAGAAAATTCCAGATTTGGCATGTCTTTTACTAATTCCTTTTTCACCAAGATATTGATTGCTTTGTAATTCAAGTGAGAGAGTTTCTTGTCCCACAGTTTGCTTTGCTCAATAGATGCCTTGGTATAGAAGCAACATATACCATATCCTTATTTGCTGAGTATAGACTGTAACAAAAAAACTTCATTTCCTGGCCCTTTTCAAAGAAACTTCACTAGTCTTTTTGCTGATAATTGAGCAGTCTCCTTTGTCAAATGAAAACTTGAATCCTCTATCTGTGAATTGACTAACACCTAGGAGATTTACCTTAAGACCAACTACCAGTGCTACATCTTCAATGACAATATTCCCAGAAATTACCTTGCCATATCCCATTGTGAATCATCTGTTGTCTCCAAAAGTCACCAATGGGTCAGCCATCTCCTCAAATTGTGATAGCAAGGCCTTATCACCTATCATATGTTTAGATCATCCACTGTCAATGATCCACATGACTCTCTTCATTTTGCCCTGCACACAATGAGGATTAAGTGTGTTTATCTACCCAAGCAATATTGAGTACTTTCTTCTTATTAACAGAACTTGCAAAAGTAGAACTTGATGACTCAGAAAGAACAGTGTTCAATGATTAATTTGCATTTTGCTTTTTAGCTGTAGATCCAAGGTTAACTTCTTTGAGATCTACTCTTAGTTTATGACAACTTGTCATCACTTTCATATTGCAAGGAATGCAATCAAACTTGTCACAGAAGAAATAGGGATCTTCAGCCTTTGCTTCATTATTTTTGCATGCTCCCACTTTTGGCTCACTAACAGCCTTTTACAAAGGTGAGTTAGGTGATTGGTTGAGCCACACTTTTGGCATTGTTTCATGGGAGCATCTGCAACAAATACAAAGTTATTGCTCTTGTTCACTCCACTTTTCCTATTCCTGTTATTCTTCTTCTTTCCTGCATTCTCAGTCTTGATTTCCTTGATTGGTGTCTTAGAAACTTGATTGACCATGGGTTTCTTCTTAATTTCAGCAGTAGGAGTTGTTTCTTCATTTTTCTTTTCACTGTCTTCATCTGCAAGTTTTTTCTTGATGACCAACTCAACCTCACTGAAATTAACCTCACATGCCTTGAACAAAGGTGCATTTACTTTTCTCAGCATAACTGGGAAATCTTGATTTGCAATTGTTTTCCCTTTGTCATCTTCATTTTCTTGCTACTGTTCAAGACATCATAATCCAAACCAATGGCTGTATTAGCATATGGTTTGTTCTTCTCATGGTATTGTCCAACCAACTGAGATGCATTTCTGAAAGACTTCAATTTCACCTCATTCTTTTTCAATTTTTCCCTCAACACAGCTTCAATTTCACTTGCACACTTGAGCTTGTTTTTCAGATATTCATTTTCTTACTTGACTGTTTCAAGCTTAACAAGTTGCAGCTCCAATTCTTATTTTTCAATCTTTGTAATAACCCCAATTTTTGGAAATTTTTGAAACCCTTATGAATAGTGTTTTTGCTGAATGAGAAAACTTTCATGCCCACTATGTAGGGGTTCTGTTATGGATATTCTAAGATCGTATTAGTATTCCATAAACTAAATAAGTGTATGTAAAGATCGTCATAATCCAATTCCGAACACTTTGATTTTTCTCGAAAATCCACAGATACCGAAGAATTGAGTATAAGGTAACATGATTAAAGGGGATTTAAATTCAAGGATATAATAGAGGGATTATAAAAAGGAATATAATGTATTGAGAAAGGTTAAGGGAACCCAAGTAATAGATCCCGGGTACGATTCCTCAAACAATCAACGAGAAAGAGAGTTAAGCGAACCGTAAAACAAATAAACGTCCAAGGGGCAAGCACATGCAAGTAACATGAGAAGGAAGCTTCTAATATAAGCTAAAACATGTGGTTAGAAGCAAGGTGACATCATCACACCACAAGAATGAGATATGTGGCAAAGTAGTGATGCAAGCAATGACATAAGCAAGTGAAAACAAGATATTTAGCCAATAATTAACCACAACCATGCATTCTTTGCACAAATATCAAGGCAAGACAAGCAAGCAAAATCTCTCCCCCATTTCTTTCTTCTTCCATTCGGCCTTTTCAAGAAATGAAGAAATAGATTTTCAAAACTCAAGTTCTAGGCCATGGAAAATTACAAGGTTGTTTCCTTGGATCCTATATTCATAACTTAGTTATACCATGAGTTTAAGATCAAGATTCCATGGTTTGCATAGCTAATCCACTCATCAAAGATGATAATGAATAGTAGTGAATAGTAACTTACTTTGATTTTCTGATTTTCATGAAAGCTTAAGGTTGATTAAGCATAGATCAAGGTTCCTAGAGGCTTGTTAGTGACTACCCACTCTCCAAGGAAGGTATAAACTCTTGAACCCTTAGTT
This sequence comes from Apium graveolens, assembly GCF_009905375.1. Lineage (NCBI taxonomy): Eukaryota > Viridiplantae > Streptophyta > Magnoliopsida > Apiales > Apiaceae > Apium > Apium graveolens. The sequence continues at coordinate 83,581 of NW_027419757.1, read as the reverse complement.
TTAAGTTTGGTTTGTTTGGATGATAATAGTGCTTAGATGAATGGGTTTAGTTTGATGTTGATGGATGTTGGATTGTTGTTGAATTGGTGATGATTTGGTGTAGTTTAAACTTTGGAAATCGTTAGGTTATAGCCGTCGTAATGCCCCGATTTTCTATAAACTGTTTTGTGATTAACTGTTGGACCCGAACACCCACTTCTATAAACTAACCACTTCCATGCTTAGATAGGTTATGTTTCAAGCTTCGTTTTGATATGTGGTTTGCTTGAATCCGATGTACGGTTTAGGAGAAACGACCGTTTTAAGTAACGGTGTTTCGCGAACGACCTTTACCCCTCGCCTTACTTTGAAACCTTGGTTAAGGCCCTTAAATGACTAATTGGAGCATGAAACATTTATGTAGAGTGTGTTAGGCAGTTGATAAGACACTCGCGAAAGAATCGCCTTAAAACTCGTAATGGGTAAATTATTAAAAATGGTGGGAGCCGAGGGTACTCGAGCGACTTAAGTAAATCGTTAAGCGCAAAACGAGCGTTAGAGTCTGAGTCGGTTAGAGTATAGATTTACAAGTGACTTTGGTTTAATTCCAACTTACTTGTTGCTTATAGGTTACCAGACTCGTCCCGAGCCATTCGTAACACCCAGTCGCTCAGGCAAGTTTTCTACCCGTTATACTGTTGTTGTGATGTAAATATATGTATATGCATTATCTTGTGATATTGCATGATTGTTATTAGCAAATTTTGCGATATATTGGAGCATGCTGATATGGTATATATGCATGTCTGTTTCATAATCTGGTTATCTATATGTTGATTTCAATGCTTATAGTTGCATAATACCTATGCTAGAAATAAGCAAGTAGTTGCGTATACCCTTAGTATAGGGGATAAAAGGTGAACATATTTCTAAACCGGGAGTCGATGTTCCCGAGTATATTATATATATATATATATGGATATAGTTTTTTAAAACTATTGATCGAATAAGGTTTATTCGATACCTTTATTTTACTTAATTGAATATTATTTTGAATATTCATTCGAGGGCTTATGACTCAGTTTATTTTATTATTTGAATATTATTTGAATATTCATTCGAGGGCTTATGACTCAGTTTATTTTATTATTTGAATATTATTTGAATATTCATTCGAGGGCTTATGACTCAGTTTATATTATTATTGAATATTACTTGGATATTCATTTGAGGATGTATGACTCCTTTATTTTATGAATATTATTTATAGTATTCATTCGAGGTATTATGACTCCGCTTATTACTTAATAATATTCTTTATTGTATTAAAGAATAAGGTGTCGATAATCAAACTTATTTTTGATTATTCAAATAAAGATATTACTTTCGTATAAGTATATCTTTGATTATTTGCTACTCGTTTCAAGTATAAGTTTTAATACTTCTACTTCAATTATTTTTATAAAGATTATTCTTTATGGGAATATTATTTAAATAATAATATTCAGATATTTTCTAATATATTGGGACTGATTTATTTTGTTAAATCAGCATCACTCCAAACATTCTTAAAAATGTTTTGCGAGTCTTCAAAATGATTTTTAAAAGTTAGAGCGGACCCCAAAACTCATTTTTATATTTAAGATCCTCCTTTCGAAGGGGATTTAAATACTCGCTCAAAACCTGAGGGATCCGGCTCTGTGGTGTGTTTTATATTCGCAACAAGGTTGCTGTCTTGATAAAAGAGTTTTTGATTACTTACCCAATACTCGGGAAGTAAAATTCTTGGAACAAGTTAATCCATTAACAGGCATCGCCTGGGAAATATCGGTGAGTTTTCCTTTCCAACTAGATACGACTTCTTGGTGGAGCCGTATCAACAAGTTTCTACTTGGGGAAAGGGGGGACGAGCTTTACGTTTCAGAGTCATGGATTTCATCTGAACTAGGAGTGGCGTAAGTGGTCGAGTAGCGCCGGCCCAGCCTTATTATATTGGCCCAAATGGCCTGGAAGTTCCGCTAAGGCGGTCCATTCCTTAGGAGTTCAGTGTTCGGTTGACAAGTAAATCCGACAGGTTCTCCTCTACATGTAGAAAATGGTGGGGTTGCACTACTACGACTGATCATCGTAAGTGGTCTTCCTGGCGCGGTAAACTCCCGTAATGAGTTCATCATCCAATTGGATATTTCTGCAACACTACCCAGAGCACTTCGATAGAAAGGCTACGGTTGGGCGATTGTTGAGTGTTGGCAGGGTCAAGTTTTCAAAATGATGTTTGCATCAAATGAAGTATCTCGTAACTTCATTTTATTTTGATGATATTTTAAAGATTTAATCTATTCAAATCTGGTCTTGTAGTCTCATCTATGTGATGAACTTTTGAACTAATTATAACTTGAACGGTGGTAGTTCAAGTAGTATTTAGAAAAGATATAAGTATATTGGAGTATCTTGTAACTTTATCTTTTAAACTTATATCTAGTAAATGATTATCTTACGAATGACAAAGACTTTCAGAAAAACATTGAGACAAGGTTAGATATATGAGATCACCTTGCAACGATATTTTTTATACAGTTATACACTGGGACTTTGTGTATATTATGCATGGAAGAGGACTTCCAATATTTTGAAAAATATATATGTATATATATATATATACTGAATATTTTGCGACTTCATCGCATTAAGATATCAACTTGGTTCATTTCTTTTGACCAAGACTTTCATGAGTACTAAGAGAAGGCTCATATACTATTAATCATTATACATATTATTTTGGTGGGCTTGCTGCTCACCCTTGCTTTCTTCTTTCATCACACAACATCAGATAGACAAGATGAACCGGACCAAGCTCCCGATTCGCAAGAGGTTAGGAGACGTTCCGCAGTTTTCTAGAAGCACTGATGCCGCCATAGCTGAGGTAGGAACTACCAATAGGCTAGGCTTTCAACTTTTGATGTATCAGATTATGTATATTTATGAATTGTAATAATGGCAAATAAATGTAAATTTATTCAGAAACCTGTTTAAGGTGTATTGGCATATAATTGTGGAATAAAATGACTTGTGGTTATTTTTGGATGTTCATCTCTGAGACTATAACGTGTGGTGTGTGTGTTTATTGTGGGGTCACAGTACAGAGTAGTTGAGTAATTATTAAGATTGGGTGTTATTAAGGGAAATGGAACTCGTGACAACCCGGATCCCCGACCCCGGATTTGGGGGTGTTACAGAAATGGTATCAGAGCTAAGCGTTATAAACCTCAGAGATGATGGGACGTTAAGATAATAAGTTAACTAAGATAATAAGAACTCTTGCCAAGTTCATAGTCGGGCTACCTAACGTAGCACTGACAGTTAAAACCCTTATGGGAACCCTTATAAATATCGTGATAGGAGCGTAGTTCGTTATCGTATATGGTAGCGGGACTCCGAACCCTGAGGTTGAGGAGCAACATCGCGATGATATTTTATTACTAATTGGAGATCGGATTGTGGATCCGATAGAGTGTCCTAATGCAGGACCGGATGATGTTGATATTGAGGATTAGCGGTTGAGGATGTTGTCCTAGAAGGGATAGTTGTTGAGGAGGATCCCATGGAGGATCCTGACAGGATTGGATAAAGGACCACTGATGAATTGATGACCATGGTTTGGTCGACTACTAGAGGTAGGATTGGCCGGTCACTACCGGAGGTTCGTTCAAGTTGTAAAGATAGTAGCCCCTTTAACGCGGCTTACTCGTAAGACTGAGAAGTTCGAATGGACAGAGAAATGCGAGAACAGCTTTCAAAAACTGAAGCAGAGGTTGGTGATGGCCCCTATGCTGGCGTTGCCGGATGGAAAAGGAGATTTTGTGAAGTGTAGTGACGCTTCGCACAAGGGCTTAGGGTGCGTGCTTATGCAGCACGGTAAGGTAATCGCGTACATGTCAAGACAATTAAGGTAGTATGAAATTCGATATCCCCGCTCATGAGCTTAGGCTCGTGGCAATAGTTTACACTAAAGATTGGAGGCACTACTTGTATGGAGAGAAGTGCGAGAATTACCTAAGCCATAAGTGCTCTAGTACATTTTTACGTAGAAAGAGCTCAACATACGCCAGAGGAGGCGGTTAGAGCTAATCAAGAATTATGATTGGGAGATTCTTTATCATTCGGGGAAAGCCAATATGGTGGTTGATGCCCTTAGTAAAAAGGAGAGACTCAAGATGATAATGTCTTTTGGAGAGTTTATAAGAGATTTTGAGAAAATGGAAATAGTAGTGAAGGTAACCGGAGCCGGTACCGAAAAGCTGTTTGAGATAGCAATACAGCCCGAATTATTGGAAAAGAACATATTGTGCCAGTAAAAGTGATGAATGAAGGCAGAGAGCCAACAAATAGATATGAGATTAATACCGAGAGAGATGATAAGGGAATAATGAGGTATTCCCATAGAATTTGGGTTCCAAATGTTTAAGAGCTTAAAGATGAAATCTTAGATGAAAGCTAGTTTGAGGAATAAGAGTTAGAGCAAACCCTGAACGTGATAGTCAGGGAGGTTGCCACCAAGACAAAAGGAACCCATAACATGATGAAGTGGAAAATGAGGATTTTAAATTAAAAGATGACCCCAATTATGGGGAGTAGGATGAAACATTTCATACTAAGGAAACAGAAAGTCGAGTAAGGAAAGGAGACCCGAGACGGTACTCCTATACGGCAATTCATGGACCTGTCTAGACAGAACTTAGACTATTATCCCCAACCACCACCTTGAGGAAACAATGTGGTGTGAAATTCTTTCAGGGCCTCTAAGTCGCTAAGCTCTCAGAGTTCCAAGGAACAAGCTGACCCAGTCGAGGCAAGAGCCTGGCTAAAGGAAATAGAGGAATCATTTGAGATTCTAAATGATTGATGAACCACAAAAGACTGTTTTGTCACTTACCCTCCTAAGAGAGAGACCACCCGCTGGTGAAAGACCAAGAAAGGCACGGAGCCAGAGGTTAGAATAAACTGATTTAAGTTCAGTCAATTGTTTTCGGGAAAGTAATTCCCAAAGATAAGGAGATAGTGTAAAAGCTTTGGAGCTAGAACAAAGGCAGACGAGTATGATAAATTATGAATCTAAGTTGTAAAAGTTGTCAAGATTCGTTCTGAGGACACGAATCCAGAATGACGGGATGTTTGAAATCAATGTTTATGTTGTGTTGGTCCATGAAATAACGATAAGAGAAAGGAAAATAAAAAGAAACTGAAGTGGAAAGGAATATAAAGGCAATAGAGTTTGAGGAATGATAAAGGAATTGGGTATGAGGAAACCCTAAAGACTCGTAGCAATAGAAATAGAAAAAGTATGTAATCGTCAGGATGAGGGTGATTCACCATGAGTTAAAATTGTTGGGTGAAGGCATAAGAGATACATATATTTTATCCCCTGTAAGTTGGGAGGATTTGAGGAAAACTTGAGATAGTTCGAAGGTTAAATATGAGGCGCGGATAGACTGAGGAGACAAGGAAGTAAGAAATTAGGAAAATTGGATGAAGGAAGTGACCTTCAAGAATGTGAAGTGTAAGACCGGTGGCTTGATACCCAGAAAGGGAGACGCCAGGTATGAGAGATATCCCAACATTGAGGTGACTGTTGAGAAACAATAAAAGTAAATAAGGAATTATTAAGAAGAAGTTCACGTTGAACACGACCAATATCTTCCAGAACATCCTTGTTATCATTACCAAATTAGGCAAGACAAGCGGAAAACCGTTGTTATCTTTTGGAGGCCATATGGATTGACCTCAATATGAATAAGGATGCTATTATGAAGTTAGGTATAGACTATCGAGGTGGGAATGATGAATATGATAATCTATCAGGGATACATGACTTTATTTATCCATGGAAGGATGCTTTTACCTTTTTAAAGGTGGAATTAAGGATAGAACATCGGTAACTTAAAACGAATCCTAGGGGAATGCCTAAAGGTTGGCATTTCACCCTTAATAGGGATAGTATGAGTTTTGACAGTATGAATTGGAAAGGATTAAGGTAATAACAACCTTTAAGAATCAATGGAGAAATTTTTTCAGAAGTATATAGACAATGATTCTGGTATTAATAAATGGTATCTTGATATGCCCTGTATCTAGGGAATACAGGAGGAACGATTCAAGGATAACCTTAGAGGTTTTACAAGGAGAAAGGTAATATTCAAAATTCTCAAGAATAGAAATGTTGATAAAGGAAATATGACGTAATTATAATGATGCCAAGTGAGGCACGTGTTAAACCACGAGAAGGTATGGATCGAACCAGTAATGGTCGAAATTATTCAGGGAAATTAGGACTTAAGATAAAAGATGTTCTAAGTATGATTAAAAGTCAGTCGTGACAGTGATTAACCTCTAAAGACTGAGGCAATAACTTATGGAAAAATGGTGATAATTTTTTTATTTTTACTCATCAGACTTTAAAGAAAACATCTTCACATAAGCTGTGATTGAAATGAGATAGAAAATTATTTGGAGGTGGTTAAAATGACATTGACTGTAAGGAAATTTTACTATCAGGAAAGGCCAAAGAGGTGGCCGACACTTTAAAGGTAAAAAGATAATTATCGGCGCTCGTGCCAGGAGAATACAATGATAATGGTTAAAGCCGTGAAGATTGTATTATGATTTGAAAGATTGACATTCCTTCTGATGACTGTGCAATACCCAACCGTAATAGTAGTTGGTAAAGGTTTAATTTGTGTAATCGCCATGAACGGGCTATCTATCTTAGAAGGTCCTATCTTGAGTTAAGCCAGGACCATGTTTCAAAAAGGACCAAACAAACCTTTGAGTTAAGTCTTCTATTGAAGGCATATGATTAAGAATGGTATTAACCTGCTATCGGTGCTTTGATTGAAACTCTTCTGCAATTTTATATGCTTCATGTCATGTATGTATGTCAGGATCAGGAGTGTACTCCATGAATCATGAATGGTGATTATGTTACCTCCTTAGAAGGATTTGATACGACATGTATGGACTCCGTATGGTTAGCTATTAAGACTTCATGGAAAATGAATGACGACAGTAGGTCAGTGGTGGACCATAGTAAGGCAGCAATGATTCTGCGAGTATTGAGCTGATTACAACCGTGAGAGTTGTATTGGAATGGGTGTTGAGATTGAGTACCACTAATCGGGTCGTGGTAGTGTATAAGTTATCATTGATAGACTAATTAAGTAGAGTATCTACCTAGTGAATAATTATTCTTTCTTATCAATAGAGAGTCGTATTATTATACGAGGAAGGTTGCGGTGCAAGCATAGAATTCTAGTAATGATGATGTCTAGAATGAGATCCCAGATTCGATTTTCGATGTCGAGGGAGTTTCAAAGGTGATTGTGTATAAGCTCGAGGAAGAGTGTGGGTCCATAGAATGATGGACGGGATAGCGAAAATATTTAGGCATGGGAAATACGAGGCTATAATGCTTAATGTTGATTTATATACGTATATGATTTGTTCTCCTATGACAAACCTCTATAGTTCAGAGGTAGGTTCCAAGCCAGATATTTTGTGGCAGTATATTTTTTCATATATACAATTCTCTTCAATTCGTTCTTTTCTCTTCTTTTCATTTCATGTAAGCTGAGAAGAACAACCCTTCCAGAAAGGGGAGGTATTGCCGAATGACTATCTATCTGTGTGATAGAAGCCTAGTAGGATACCAGCTATTGTTTAATTGCTTGTCAAGTACTAAAGGCTGGCCACCTTCTGTACTAACAATGCGATATAACAAGTGTTCATAATCATAGTGATCTCTCAATAAATTCTTTTACTTCTATATGAAGGATCAAGCTTTCGAAAATAGAAACAGCTGAAAAAGGAGTAATAAAGTTGTGGTAGTATTCGAAATGGAAACACATTCGTGATACTAAGGTTGGCATGGTTATTAAAAGGTTATAGAACGCTAACGAGCAAAAGTATAACCAGTATAATATTAGGAACGGAAGGTAGTAGTGATTACGAACTGGAAAAGAATGGGTATTGAGAAGCAAAAGCTCTAATGTTAAAGCTATAATGAGAGTCTGTGCAATAGACTTGAAAGAAATTGGAATGATCACTTAACACGGATTCAGTTTTCTTACGACAATAGATCGTATGTCAGGTATCGAGATGTCGTCTTATGAGATCCTTGAGGGAAGATAATGTCGATCTCCCTTATGTTAGAATGAAGTTGTAGAGCACAAGATGCTCAGACCAGCAGTGGTCCAAAGGACCAAGGATTTAATAGATTTAATCAGAGGACGGCTGGTAGTAGCCCAAGATGGACATAAGAAGTATGTTGATTTGACACGAAAGGACAAAGAATAGGAAGTAGGGGACCTAGTGTTGTTATATGTATTCCCTTGGAAAGGAAGGATGAGGTTCGGAAAGAAAGGGAAGCTAAGTCCACGAATTGTTGGACCCTTGGATATATTAAGACATATTGGGAAGATAGCATATGAGCTAGCCCTACCCCCGAATATGTAGCAAGTTCATAACGTGTTCCACGTATCAATGTTAAGAAAATGTAATTCGGATGCCAGATAAATAGGGGCATATGAGTGCATAGACATGCAACCAGACGTAACCTATATGGAGCAACCAGGAAGGGTTATAGATCGAAAAGGGACAAGTGCTTAGGAGAAGGGTTATCAAACTAGTCAGAGTTTGGTGGTAGAACCACAATGTGGGAAAATTTACTCGAGAGTTAGAAAGTGCAATGCTAAGAGAGTATCCCTATTCATTTTCTATTTGATTCCGGGACGGAATCCTTTTAAGGAGGGGAGACTGTAATAACCCCAATTTTTGGAAATTTTTGAAACCCTTATGAATAGTGTTTTTGCTGAATGAGAAAACTTTTCATGCCACACTATGTAGGGGTTCTGTTATGGATATTCTAAGATCGTATTAGTATTCCATAAAGTAAATAAGTGTATGTAAAGATCGTCATAATCCAATTCCGAACACTTTGATTTTTCTCGAAAATCCACCAGATACCGAAAGAATTGAGTATAAGGTAACATGATTAAAGGGATTTAAATTCAAGGATTATAAGAGAGGATTATAAAAAGGAATATAATGTATTGAGAAAGGTTAAGGGAACCCAAGTAATAAGATCCCGGGTACGATTCCTCAAACAATCAACGAGAAAGAGAGTTAAGCGAACCGTAAAACAAATAAACGTCCAAGGGGCAAGCACATGCAAGTAACATGAGAAGGAAGCTTCTAATATAAGCTAAAACATGTGGTTAGAAGCAAGGTGACATCATCACACCACAAGAATGAGATATGTGGCAAAGTAGTGATGCAAGCAATGACATAAGCAAGTGAAAACAAGATATTTAGCCAATAATTAACCACAACCATGCATTCTTTGCACAAATATCAAGGCAAGACAAGCAAGCAAAATCTCTCCCCCATTTCTTTCTTCTTCCATTCGGCCTTTTCAAGAAATAAAGAAATAGATTTTCAAAACTCAAGTTCTAGGCCATGGAAAATTACAAGGTTTGTTTCCTTGGATCCTATATTTCATAACTTAGTTATACCATGAGTTTAAGATCAAGATTCCATGGTTTGCATAGCTAATCCACTCATCAAAGATGATAATGAATAGTAGTGAATAGTAACTTACTTTGATTTTCTTGATTTTCATGAAAGCTTAAGGTTGATTAAGCATAGATCAAGGTTCCTAGAGGCTTGTTAGTGACTACCCACTCTCCAAGGAAGGTATAAACTCTTGAACCCTTAGTTTTAAGTTTGGTTTGTTTGGATGATAATAGTGCTTAGATGAATGGGTTTAGTTTGATGTTGATGGATGTTGGATTGTTGTTGAATTGGTGATGATTTGGCGTAGTTTAAACTTTGGAAATCGTTAGGTTATAGCCGTCGTAATGCCCGATTTTCTATAAACTGTTTTGTGATTAACTGTTGGACCCGAACACCCACTTCTATAAACTAACCACTTCCATGCTTAGATAGGTTATGTTTCAAGCTTCGTTTTGATATGTGGTTTGCTTGAATCCGATGTACGGTTTAGGAGAAACGACCGTTTTACGTAACGGTGTTTCGCGAACGAACCTTTACCCCTCGCCTTACTTTGAAACCTTGGTTAAGGCCCTTAAATGACTAATTGGAGCATGAAACATTTATGTAGAGTGTGTTAGGCAGTTGATAAGACACTCGCGAAAGAATCGCCTTAAAACTCGTAATGGGTAAATTATTAAAAATGGTGGAGCCGAGGGTACTCGAGCGACTTAAGTAAATCGTTAAGCGCAAAACGAGCGTTAGAGTCTGAGTCGGTTAGAGTATAGATTTACAAGTGACTTTGGTTTAATTCCAACTTACTTGTTGCTTATAGGTTACCAGACTCGTCCCGAGCCATTCGTAACCCCCAGTCGCTCAGGCAAGTTTTCTACCCGTTATACTGTTGTTGTGATGTAAATATATGTATATGCATTATCTTGTGATATTGCATGATTGTTATTAGCAAATTTTGCGATATATTGGAGCATGCTGATATGGTATATATGCATGTCTGTTTCATAATCTGGTTATCTATATGTTGATTTCAATGCTTATAGTTGCATAATACCTATGCTAGAAATAAGCAAGTAGTTGCGTATACCCTTAGTATAGGGGATAAAAGGTGAACATATTTCTAAACCGGGAGTCGATGTTCCCGAGTATATTATATATATATATATATGGATATAGTTTTTAAAACTATTGATCGAATAAGGTTTATTCGATACCTTTATTTTACTTAATTGAATATTATTTTGAATATTCATTCGAGGGCTTATGACTCAGTTTATTTTATTATTTGAATATTATTTGAATATTCATTCGAGGGCTTATGACTCAGTTTATTTTATTATTTGAATATTATTTGAATATTCATTCGAGGGCTTATGACTCAGTTTATATTATTATTGAATATTACTTGGATATTCATTTGAGGATGTATGACTCCTTTATTTTATGAATATTATTTATAGTATTCATTCGAGGTATTATGACTCCGCTTATTACTTAATAATATTCTTTATTGTATTAAAGAATAAGGTGTCGATAATCAAACTTATTTTTGATTATTCAAATAAAGATATTACTTTCGTATAAGTATATCTTTGATTATTTGCTACTCGTTTCAAGTATAAGTTTTAATACTTCTACTTCAATTATTTTTATAAAGATTATTCTTTATGGGAATATTATTTAAATAATAATATTCAGATATTTTCTAATATATTGGGACTGATTTATTTTGTTAAATCAGCATCACTCCAAACATTCTTAAAAATGTTTTGCGAGTCTTCAAAATGATTTTTAAAAGTTAGAGCGGACCCCAAAACTCATTTTTATATTTAAGATCCTCCTTTCGAAGGGGATTTAAATACTCGCTCAAAACCTGAGGGATCCGGCTCTGTGGTGTGTTTTATATTCGCAACAAGGTTGCTGTCTTGATAAAAGAGTTTTTGATTACTTACCCAATACTCGGGAAGTAAAATTCTTGGAACAAGTTAATCCATTAACAGGCATCGCCTGGGAAATATCGGTGAGTTTTCCTTTCCAACTAGATACGACTTCTTGGTGGAGCCGTATCAACAAGTTTCTACTTGGGGAAAGGGGGGACGAGCTTTACGTTTCAGAGTCATGGATTTCATCTGAACTAGGAGTGGCGTAAGTGGTCAAGTAGCGCCGGCCCAGCCTTATTATATTGGCCCAAATGGCCTGGAAGTTCCGCTAAGGCGGTCCATTCCTTAGGAGTTCAGTGTTCGGTTGACAAGTAAATCCGACAGGTTCTCCTCTACATGTAGAAAATGGTGGGGTTGCACTACTACGACTGATCATCGTAAGTGGTCTTCCTGGCGCGGTAAACTCCCGTAATGAGTTCATCATCCAATTGGATATTTCTGCAACACTACCCAGAGCACTTCGATAGAAAGGCTACGGTTGGGCGATTGTTGAGTGTTGGCAGGGTCAAGTTTTCAAAATGATGTTTGCATCAAATGAAGTATCTCGTAACTTCATTTTATTTTGATGATATTTTAAAGATTTAATCTATTCAAATCTGGTCTTGTAGTCTCATCTATGTGATGAACTTTTGAACTAATTATAACTTGAACGGTGGTAGTTCAAGTAGTATTTAGAAAAGATATAAGTATATTGGAGTATCTTGTAACTTTATCTTTTAAACTTATATCTAGTAAATGATTATCTTACGAATGACAAAGACTTTCAGAAAAACATTGAGACAAGGTTAGATATATGAGATCACCTTGCAACGATATTTTTTATACAGTTATACACTGGGACTTTGTGTATATTATGCATGGAAGAGGACTTCCAATATTTTGAAAAATATATATGTATATATATATATATACTGAATATTTTGCGACTTCATCGCATTAAGATATCAACTTGGTTCATTTCTTTTGACCAAGACTTTCATGAGTACTAAGAGAAGGCTCATATACTATTAATCATTATACATATTATTTTGGTGGGCTTGCTGCTCACCCTTGCTTTCTTCTTTCATCACACAACATCAGATAGACAAGATGAACCGGACCAAGCTCCCGATTCGCAAGAGGTTAGGAGACGTTCCGCAGTTTTCTAGAAGCACTGATGCCGCCATAGCTGAGGTAGGAACTACCAATAGGCTAGGCTTTCAACTTTTGATGTATCAGATTATGTATATTTATGAATTGTAATAATGGCAAATAAATGTAAATTTATTCAGAAACCTGTTTAAGGTGTATTGGCATATAATTGTGGAATAAAATGACTTGTGGTTATTTTTGGATGTTCATCTCTGAGACTATAACGTGTGGTGTGTGTGTTTATTGTGGGGTCACAGTACAGAGTAGTTGAGTAATTATTAAGATTGGGTGTTATTAAGGGAAATGGAACTCGTGACAACCCGGATCCCCGACCCCGGATTTGGGGGTGTTACACATATTCTTCACAATCAGCCTCATCATCAGTATCATCCCAGCTTTTGCCTTCTGCAATATAAGCTTTTCCCTGTTGCTTTCTCAAGAGTGCTTCATATTTTGCTTCCAACTCCAAATGAGCTTTATCTTTCTTCACTTTTTTTGTCTTTCTATACTCAGTGGCAATGTGACCTAGTTCATCACAGTTATAGAACCTTATCTTTGATATGTCAAAAGACCCTAACTTGGAGCCACTTTTTCCAGCTGAGTTGAACTGAGTTTTTCCATTCCAATTGTTGTTGTTGTTGGACCATTCAATGGCTTACCTTGAAAAAACAATTTCTAATATAAAGGTTAAGAAACCAAAGTATTTCAAGATACCATACAAGACTTCCAGAGTCATTCTGCTTATATCTCTTCCTTCTCTAATAGCATATATTTTTTGTTCCAAGTGGTCAGGAAGGGTGAGCAAGAATTTAAGGTTAACCTCTTCAGCTTCATAATATTTATCATGAAGCTGCAAATCATTTATCAGCTTATTGGACTTTTCAAAAGTATCAGTTATACATTCCCTAGGTTTAGCCATTAAACCATCATACTATGAAACCAAGATCCTTCTTTGATTAGATCGAACCTCTTCTATTCCCTCACACAGTATTTCTATTTTCTCTTAGATCTATTTAGCAGTCTCACAGTTGATAACGTTATTGCACATCACATTATTAAGGGACTCAATCAGTATGAGTTGCAGGCTGTTATCCAGTGAAAACTTTTCCTTTTTAGGCTCTATGTAAGTTGAGGGATCTTTAGGTGCATAATGTGCATGTATGACCATGTCTCTATTTGTTGATTCATCAACCATTTCCATAGGAATGAAGAGTCTATTTTTTTAGAATCTGAATATACATAGGATTGGACATCCTTATGAACAACATCATTTTCTTCTTCCATAGTGTGTAGTCGATCTTGTCAAAGACATGTATCTTGATACTGCGTAATTTCTGAGCACTCAATTTTCTAAGATCTTTATCAGTTTCCTTTCAGACTTTATGCTGAAATCACTTGTTAGATATTGAATGCAATGAAATATAACACATAGGGGGTGAATGTGTTTCTTGGATTTTATTTGACTTTTAAAATTGTTTGGATTATGGATGAACAAAGCAGTCAAGAATCATAGAGATATAATATTTAAAAGTAAACACACAAAAAACAATATCCAAAAACTCAATTAATTTTATTAATTAAGTTTGTGTTTCTACAAATCTGTGTTCCTAGAAATAAGAACTCAGCTACAAATCTTGAGAGAGAATACAAGATTTTTTTAGATCTGTTTGTTACTTCTAAACTAAGGAGTCATGTATGCTTTATAGACCAACACCACGGGTTTACAAAACTTGCACTAAAATGTACTAACACAGTTTCTAAAGCTATCTTGTCTATTTCCTTTTCTGGTGTTGGCAAATATATGCAGAGTCTTGTAGGTATGTGTCCATCCTTTGTCCAGTGAATCTTGGCCCTTGATCTTGTATTCTTCAAGCTGCTTTTGTATTCTTTACAATTCAGTGAATGAATTATTTGTTGACTGATAATCTTGAATATTGAACTTATATGCATTCTGAATTTGAGATAGTTTATCGAGATATCTTTTTGTTCTATAGAGAAGTGACATATCGATAAGTAAAATGACTTATCAATATCTTGAGTTCTCTACATGTATATTTGACTTATTAATGTCTCCAGTTCTCTACTTGTAGAATGACTTGTCAACATCTCCGGTTCTCTACGTGGGCTTTTGACTTGTCGACATCTTGGGTTCTCGACATGAAGATTTTGACTTGTCGATATCTCTAGATCTCTACATGAAGAAATGACTTGTCGATATTTCCAGTTCTCTATATATACATTTGGACTTGGTGATATCTGAGATCTCTACATGCAGGTTGACTTATCGATATCTCTTGGGACTTCTCTACAAGTCATTTTGGACTTCTCGACAAACTTCTTGATATCCCTTGATATGTGACTTATCGATATCGGACTTAAAACATTTTTCTTAGAACAACATTATTCAAATCCAAGCTGCTACACTTCTCTCTGAGACATGATCAGGAATTGATCTTCTTCCAGAGTTTATTCCTTGGCTTAAAGGCTGTTCACAGAAAAATCCTCCAGTCTAATTTACTAAACAGTTTTATAGACTCAAGGAATACAATTACAAAATACAAATGTAGATTATCATACAACTTATCCTTAGGGTTGTTAATATAACTTAGTCTTGTTATGTACAGGAATGTCTTGCACAACACTCCAAATAATAATTGAAATTACTAAAATGAAAATAGTTATATATTCTTGGCATATATAGCCAACCTTTCTTTCTCCGGCTAATAATTGAAATTACTAAATGAAAATATGAAATAACAAATGAACTCGTGGTTAATACTGATACTTGTCACACTAGTCATTCCCAGCACTGGTCCCCATCCATGATTTGCATTCCAGCTCAGCTCCACCTGTCAGCTCTTGGCCCATATTGAAGTCCTCAATTGCATTAACTGTTTTGCCTATTAAAGGTCGTGGAAAGGGTTGAAATTTTTTATGGGATGCTGAGTAAGAGCGGATGGGTTATATTTTCTTTAAAATTAAATGGGAGAAAGACAAAAGGTGTTTCTAGTTTCAGTTTTTAATTTTGTAAATTCCTTATCGGACTATGTCTGATCTGATTACATAAATGTGTTTGGCATATACTATGATGAAGTAAAAACTATGTAATGACATTTTATTAAGACACTATTAAGACCAATTTTTTATCATTTATGATATGATAGATGACAGCTAAAGATCGACATGACAAGGACGATATGGACATGACATGATCAATGGGAACATGACATGAAATATATTAACATGACAGGATGAAATGCGGAGTGGATTGATTGCGTCAAGAATGGAGACCAAGTCAATAATGGTAACGCCCCCAAATCCGGGGTCAGGAATCTGGGTCGTCACACAATCTTTTAATCATTTGTGACATGTATTAACTCAATAATCTAATAACTCAATATCACAGACCCCCAATCTCACTCATGCACACATACAAGTTATAGCCTTAGAAATGATGTACACAATGTAATCTTCTTTTATTACAACTCAAATGTACTTTACATGATCTTAAACAATTATTCGTAACCTCTACATGAAGTTATAATAATTACTATTAACATCTTATACCTATCTGAATAATCTAGTCCACCCGAGACAAAGCTGCAAGGGATTCTCCCCACGATTTCAAGTGACTAAGTCCCACACCGGCATACTGGTAATATGTTGTGTTGTGACATTTAAAAGAAAGCAAGAGTGAGCAATGATGCTCAGCCATAATGTACAAAATAGTTGGAAATAACTGTTAAAATAATACTTCGTCATATAATATGATGATTTGAAAACTTGGTGGTATACACCTTTTTTCCATACAAATTAGATATTTTATATATATCCAAATATCTTTACAATGCTCTCGATGGTATTATGTACACAGGAAATTCAATCTCTTGGTGTTATACACCTCTTTTAAAAATAATCTTTTCGATTGACTTATTAGTCTATAAATACCTTAATGGTAAACCCAGAACCTAGGCTTGGGTTACGGTATTGCATCTCAATTCCAATTGGAAGAATGTGACAGTCTCCGGAGCCTTAATATACGATGATCAGTCATATAACAGAATAATATTTCTTTCTACATGTAGAAGGACGACTTCCTTACTCTTGGTTATCACACTGGCCGCATACGGGCTATATGTCCCATTCTGGGTATACACACACTTTGTAGGTCCTTGAGTACACATGGTACTGTCTCCTACGGTACTAGTAGTCTCTCCAGTACATGAAGAACTGCATATCTACTCCTCCCTTATCCTTTTAAGAATCCTATCATATACTTGGAATATCGAACCATACCGAAGTTCCCCAAGTGTTTTGCTTGTTGATAGGCTCAGCTCATCTCATATATGTATATATATGTACTTCCGAGAATTTTCGGAGGAAGTACTAAAATTTAAAGAGTTGACCGTTGTCAACAGATAAATAAATAAGGGGGAGTTTCTTTGAGATTATAGTCAATTTATTTAAAGTATGTCGAGATAATATTCTTCGACAATCTGAAAGTCTCAATAGGATTTTCTGAAACTCAGAAAATATTTTAAAATAGGTATTATAATTTTTTATATGATATTAAATCATTTAATAATTATTAAATAATTATTAATAATTATTAAATTATTAAACCTCGAATAATTCTATTTTTAAAAGATTATCCGAAATAATATTTGTCAACTAATTTATGTTTAAGTAATTAAATAAATCCTTAATATATATATAAAATAATTGGTTTTAAAATAAAATAAATGTTGGAGAATAATTCTCCCTTTTTAAATGAATATCTGATATAATATTCATTGCTCGGGTAATTAAATAGAGTTGAGGAAATACGAACTTTTGAAATCATTTTTAAATAAAATTCGAGGTACTTTAATATCTCACGAGAGGACATCGAGGTACTTTTAAGGATATGTATTTTATTCAAAGTAGTTTTCTTGGTGATACACACCTCTTTTCAAAATAATTCTTTGATTGACTTATTAGTCTGCAAATACCTTAATGGTAAACCTAACACCTAGGCTTGAGTTACGGTATTGCATCTCAATTCCAATTGGAAGAATAGGACAGTCTCCAGAGCCGTACTATACTGTGATCAGTCATACAGCAGAATAATATAATTCTCTACATGTAGAAGGATGACTTCCTTACTCCCGGTTGTCACCCTGGCCGCATACGGGCTAGGTGTTTCATTCTGGATATATACACACTTCGTAGGTCCTTGAGTACAGATGATACTATCTTCTACGGTAATAGTACTCTCCCCAGTACACGAAGTACTGGATCTCTACCCCTCCCTTGTCCCGGAAGAATCCTATCATTTTTCTGGAACTCGAATTATATCGAAGTTCCCCAAGTGTTTTGCTTGTTGATAGGCACAACTCATCTAATATATATATATGTACTTTCGAGAATTTTCGTAGGGAGTACTAAGATAATGTGAGTTGACCGTTCTCAATAGATAAATAAATAAGGGGGAGGTTTTTTGACATTATAGTCAAATTATTTAAAGTATGTCTAGATAATATTCTTCGATGATCTGAAAGTATTAGTATGATTTTCTCAAACTCATAAAATATTTTAAAATAGGTTTTATAATTTTTAAATGATATTAAATCATTTGATAAATATTTAATATTTAGTAATAATTATTAAATAATTAAACCTTGAATAATTCTTTTTTAACAGATTATTTGAAATATTATTCCTCAACTAATTTATGTTTAAGTAATTAAATAAATCCTTAATATATACAAAATAATTGGTTTTAAAATAAAATAAATGTTGGAGAATACTTGTCCCTTTTTAAATGAATATCTGAAATAAAAATCATTGCTCGGGTAATTAAATAGAGTTGAGGATATACGATCTTTAGAAATCATTTTTAAATAAAATTCGAGGTACTTTAATATTTCGCAAGAGGACATCGAGTCCCTTGGAATAAAATAGCTACAGACTTTTAATCGTCCAAAACATCTCCGGGATGATTCTTCGGTTTATACTTCATAAAAACTGACCGACTCTCGGCCTTACAACTTATACATCACGCTCTACTACAGTGTTAATATTCTTAAATAAAACTCCTCCGGAATACTTCCGAGTTTTCATCAAATTATACTGACCGATCCTCGGTCTAAAATATACACCTCATATATACAACTCTACTCTCTAGCGTTATCGATTGAAATTCGGTAATATTCATATACCAAAATCATTAACATATCATATGGTATTACATATCATAATTCGTAAAATATCGTAATACAACATCATGTATATATAGCATTTATTTGAAAACAAACACAACACAATATTTCTAAAAGGTAGAATTTGAAAACTTGCCTTGGTGCTAGGGAGTGCACGGCCTCGGTTTCTCGGATGACAACCTGTGACAAAGGTCACATTCTAGGTTAGCACCCGACTAATGTCCCGGTTTAACTATTAACTTCCGTAAACACGTAAATGCAACTAATTTCAGTTTTACCCATACTTGGAACTTAAACAATATCTTTACGACCTTGATTTTCTTATCGCTCGTTCATTTTACAAAGTCCATTTCGAGTATTAAGTTTACGCGCGTCGAATCATCCTTTTTACGCGTTTTCTCCTTGCGCGCTTTTCACTCGAACATTTTTATAAAATCAAAAAATTTAAATTTTAACCTTATTCTTTTTAAGACGTTTTCCATACTGTCTTAGCTAGTTATTTTCAATTTTTCCAAAGCCTTGGAATGCTTTAAGGGTTCCAAAAATGTCTAACTCTTAGAACAATTTTCTGCAGTTTACTTTCATGTAAGTTTTTTACTAAAACGGTCATATTTCCTAAATCGTAAATCTCCTTGACGCGTTCTTTATATGTACGTAAACTAAAAATCAAGAGCCAGCTTAAAATGTCTAGTGGGTTTTACTTTACAGAACTTATATGGCCTAAACCTTCTATCTAACCAGTTCATATGCAATCAAAGTCTCAAATCCACAACAACATCAAATCCTTGAGGTTTTCATCCCTCAAATCTCATACCAATACTCAAACTCACCAATTTTCATCTATTAACATGTATTTCAGTTTATATTAATCAACATTCAGAAGTCACATCTGATAAGTGGCATTTATATCCACTTAGAATGCAAAGGTAGAATGCTTCGTAAAGGATCAAATTGGTATTTTGTACTCAAGATGTTTGTGTTTTTGATGTGTTTTCAAAGTTTTTTGCATTTCATGGCATATTCGAAAGAAGGAATGGATATTGCATGCTTTATGCTTAAAAGAGTGTTAGGATGGAACCTCGGTTGATTGCGCACAAGAAACCAGCACGAGAAGGTCAAGAAAGCAAAAAAAATCAGATTTTCCAGAAGGTCAGGGCGGCCGCGCTAGTCATGAGAGTGGCCGCGCCCATTTTTCAGGAAGCGAGATCGCCCACGCTGGTATGCAGGGCGGCCGTGCTGGGTCGGTATTTCAGAATCCTGATTCTATTATAAGATTCATTTGCTGGACTCCTGATCTGTTGGGCTGGTATTTAAAGACTTTTAAAAGATGTTTTTCTTATAGAAGAGCAAGGATATAGCGGCAAGAAGACCTAATAGCACAATACAATGAAGGAGAAGAAGATATTGTTTTTACTTGTGATTCTTTGCTTAAGTTATAATCTTGGATGCTTGTTTTCTTTGTTATTTGAACCTAATACTCTTGTTAACGTACTTTGTTATTATTATTCAGTTATTTCAGACCTAGTTTATCTTAGTTATTTACCATGCTTTCATTGGAACCCATGGTGACGATGAGTTTGGTTATGAACTAATCATTATCGTGGGGTTCTAAGGTATTTACTTATGGATATCTATACTTAATTTATTTCAATATCTTGGTGTGTGGTGATTGATTAATATCCTAGTACTGGTTATGCTTATTCGTCTTATGTATGTAGCTAACATATAAGATAGCATGTTAATCTCTATCGAAGCGACAATGAATATAGAGGTTTAGAACTTGCCATACTAGCATAGGTTCATGTATAATTGTTATGCATGATTCGTAGGTAATTTTAACCATCTTACTTGCCCCTGTGTAATGTCGATAGATAACTTGTTCATTAAACCTTCATGTTGTCAAATTCTATAGACATATAGGGTCTCAACATAATTGGTGTCTATTCAGCTTCTATCTGTTTTGTGGATGTCTGGTAGTAGGGTATTCATGCAACAAAAGTAGGCGTTTACTACTTTAGTGTTATCTGATTAGTTGTCATCACCATTGCATGCTAAGGTTAAGAACAATGAATTTGAATGAAGTATTTAATGAAGTTAGAATCCCATTATTGTCTCATATAGTTAATCCAATCACTTTTATTCTTATTTAATTGCATGTTAGTTTAATCCTAGTTATAAACATCTCAACTTGTTATTGTCTTAGCATTGAGAAATAGCCATACCATTGTTGCATAGGTTCAAAATCTTAAGTTAACTAAAAATCTGATTTAAATCTTATACTACTTGCCTGTAATTTTAGCGCGTGTTTTCGCCCTAACAAGTTTTTGGTGCCGCTGTCGGGGACTCGGTGTTAAATTTAGTTTATGTGCTTGACATCAGTGGTCGTTAAAGTTCCCTGACTCGGATATTTTACTTACTTGTTTACTTTATTTGTGTTTCAGGTACTTTAAAGAGCGTGTATGCGAACGCGTTCTCAATATCGTAAGGAAATATTGGACAAAGTTGAAGAAGTTTTTGAAGAAGTCGAGAAAGTTGAAGAAGAAGCTATCATTACAATGAGAGAACCAATAGCACATCCGAAAGCTTTGATGGACTACTCTCAACCGAAGATCAATGACATTTAGTCCATCATTGTCAGACCAGCCATCGCGGCTAATACTTTTGAAATAAAGTCCAACAGGATTCAGATGGTGCAGAACTCAGTCCAGTTTGGGGGTTCTCCAACAGAAGATCCCAACATGCACATTAGAGATTTCATCGAGATCTGCGATACTTTCAAGTTCAATAATATTTTTGAAGATGCTGTGAAGCTGAGGCTTTTCCCATTCTCTTTGAGGGATAAAGCTAAGTGTTGGTTCCATTCGCTACCACCAGGTTCTTTGAGAGATCTTGCTCAAAAGTTTCTCACTAAATTATTCCCTATGGCGAAGACAGCTGTAATCAGGAACGTTCTTACTCAATTTGCGCAACAATCGGGAGAATCTTTGTGTGAGGCTTGGGAGCGCTATAAGGAGATTCTTAGGAAGTGTCCTTATCATGGAATTCCTGACTGGATGATTATCAACTGCTTTTATAATAGTTTGGGAGCAAAATCTAGACCCATGCTCAATGCAGCATCAGGTGGAGCCTTATGGGTTAAGAACTATGATGAAGCTTAGGAGTTGATTGAACTGATCACTGCTAATGAATACCAGAACCCAACTCAGAGACTACCTCAAGGCAAGGTAGCAGGAATTCTGGAGGTGGATACAGCTACTGCTATAGCTGCTCAGCTTAAGGCTTTAACGATGAAGGTGGATTCTTTGGCTAATTATGGAGTTAATCAGATCACAAGTGTTTGTAAGCTTTGTGCAGGTGCGCATGAAACTGAGCAGTGTGCTATTTCTAGTAAATCATCTCAATTTGTAAGTAACTTTCAGAGGTCGCAGCAACCAATTTCAGCCACTTATCATCCCAACAACTGCAATCATCATAACTTCAGCTGGAGCAACAATCTGAATGCGGTGTAATAGCCTTATCAGCAGTATGGAGTAAAGCAATTCAACCCTCCTGGTTTTCAATAACAGCAATATGTACCAAGACAACAACTCCAACTTCAACAACTACTGTATGGAAGTACAAGTAAATCTAATGAAAAATCTGAATTGGAGGAGTTGAGGCTCATGTGCAAGAGCCCAGCGGTTTCTATCAAATTGGGCAGATAGCCAATGCTTTGTTGAATCGACAACCTGGTACACTCCCTAGTGACACAGAAGTTCCAGGTAATAGGGAAGCAAAAGAGCAGGTTAAGGCAATTACATTGAGGTCTGGGAAGGTTGCAAGCCCTGAAAAATCTCAAGTTTCAGAAAATGAAGTTGTGGCTAAAGAAGAGGTACTGAAGAATGCCGAGGTGTAACCAAGGAAGAAAGTTATTATCACCACTCCTCCTGAGGGTAATACAGGGGAAAAACAGGTCTATCCTCCACCTCCTTTTCCTAAAAGGTTGCAGAAGCAGAAGTTGGATAAGCAATTTTCTAAGTTCCTGGAACTTTTCAAGAAACTTCACATCAACATACCTTTCGCTGAAGCTCTTGAACAGATGCCTAGCTATGCGAATTTTAAGAAAGGTATTCTCTCTCGAAAAGTGAAGCTCGATGACTTAGAGACCGTTGCTGTTACGGAGGATTGCAGTGCTGTGCTACAACAGAAGTTGCCTCCGAAGCTTAAGGATCCGGGAAGCTTCACTATTCCTTGAACCATTGGAAACTTGTCGTTCGACAATTGTTTATATGATTTAGGAGCTAGAATCAATCTGATGCCTTTGTCTATCTTCAAGAAGTTGGGTTTACCTGATCCAAAGCCTACATATATGTCCTTGTAGTTGGCCGATCGTTCTATTACATATCCACGAGGCATTGTGGAGGATGTCTTGGTCAAAGTGGACAAACTCATCTTTCCTGCTGACTTTGTAATTCTTGATTTCGAGGATAATAAAAAGATTATCATAATCTTTGGAAGACCATTCTTAGCTACTGACGAAACCTTGATTGATGTGCAGAAGGGTGAGCTCACTATGCCAGTACAGGATATGACCTTTAATGTTTTCAATGTCATGAAATTCCCTACTAATGAAGAGGAGTGCTTAAAAGTGGAATTGGTCGATTCTATGGTGACTTCAGAACTTGATCAAATGCTAAGGTCCGATGCCCTAGAAAAATCCTTGATGGGGGATTCAAACAGTGAAGATGATGAAGGTGGTGAGCAGTTGCAGTATTTGAATCCTTTTCCTTGGAAGCGAAGGCTAGATATGCCTTTTGAATCTCTTGGATTTTCAGAACTCAAAAATGATGAGGGGCGTCTCAAGCCATCTATTGAGAAAGCTCCTACACTCAAGCTTAAACATTTTCCTGAACACTTAAGGTATGCGTTTTTAGGTGATGCATCTACTTTACCGGTTATTATTGTATCTGACCTTTCAGGTAGTGATGAGGAAAAGCTCTTGAGAATTCTGAGAGAATTCAAGTCGGTAATTAGATGGACTATAGCAGATATTAAGGGAATCAACCCTTCTCATTAAATGCATAAAATTTTGCTAGAGGAAGGAAGCAAGCCGATAGTTAAGCAACAGAGGAGGTTAAATCCTATCATGAAGGAGGTCGTGAAAAAGGAAATTCTTAAGTGGCTAGACGCAGATGTTAGGGTGAAAATACGCGCTAATATTCATGCAAGTATACGCGTTCGCAAGTAATATAGAATACTTTCTAGTTCGTTCCCACAGAGACTCGGACTAATTATGTTCAATTACACTTACTCGCCAATGTATGATTACTTCCCAATGTCAAGACAATAACATGTAGATTTGATTAACTAATTATTAATTATAATTAACTATGAGAATTAAACACTTAATTGATACTTGGATTAACAATATTAAACACACATGCGATCATAACTTCATTACTACTTCCTTCAATAGTTATTGTTATTACCCTTAGCATGTAACAGTGATGATATTAATCGAACAACACGAAACTGATAAAAGCCAACTTTTGTTGTACTAATACCATTCTACCAAACATTCACAATTAAGATATAAGTTGAATAGGCATCAATTATGTTGAGACCCTATATGTCTACAGAATTTGACAATATAATGATATAAGCACAAGTTATTCCTTATGATTACACAGGGCAAGTAAAACGGTTAGAGTTACCCACTAATCATGCATACACATATATGAACCTATGCTAGCATAGCAAGTTCTAAACCTCAAGATCCACCGTCGCTTCACAAGAGATTAATACCCTATCTTATATGTTCGCGACGCACATAAGACGAATAAGCGCAACCTATGCTAGATATCATACAATCATCACACACTAAGGTATTAAACAACTAACTAAAGAATTTCATAGTAAATCCGTTACGACCCCATGATCACGATTAGCCCATGATAGAACTCATCGTCACCATAGGTTCATATGAAAACATGATAATAACACACAAGATAAACTAAATAAAATACTTATTAAAACCAGAGTACGTCACAAGAGTAATAAGGTTCAAAGTAAAGAAAACTAGCATCCACTGATACAATGAATAAAAGAATCACAAGAAAACTATGATTCATCTTCTTCATTGTGATGTGCTAAAACAGTCTTCTTCCTTCTCTTCTTGCTCCTTGATTGGTACCACGATTCATCACACGTGAAACGTCACTGAAAACTACTTATATAGAAGCCCCACAAGTCCCAGCTATCTCAGAAATTAGAAGTCCAACAGAAATAGAACTCTAAAAATCATTTTTTTAATTTACGACCCTGAGCAGCCGCCCAACAATCCTGAGCGGGCGCCCAGCTTCCTGAGCGGCCGCCCAGCTAGGCTGAGCGGGCGCCCAACACCTTTCTAGAAAAATCTTTATTCTGCTCCCGTTTTCTGCTGCGTACTGCTCCTAACTTCCCACTTGCAATGCCAAGCACATACCTAGGCTTATGCCTGATGAAATCTCTCCACAAATGCAAGTAATACCCTGAAATGCACAAACACTAGAAAAACGCATCAAATACACAAAATACTTGATTTCAAGACATCAATTCAAGCCATTATAAGACGTTCTAAGTGGTATAAAATGCCACTTATCACACCCCCAAACTTAAATCGATGCTTGTCCTCAAGCGTCACAGACTCAAAAATAGAAAAAAACATGCATGAATGCAATCTACATGAAATGCAGCGATCCCCCTCACAACGACTAAACCAACCAATTTACGACATCTCAACAAATGCAATTAGGTGAATAAAGATCAATTAAATTATGCAAACTAACATACAACCATAAACGTGGTGTGTGCGGATGCTTAACAGATATGTTTCGAAACTAGATCAATTATCATAACTCGACTATCCTCAAGGCAATCACATGATTATACGAAGAATATATTCTAGGCACAAAATGACTTATAAAACTTCAAGATCACTGGAGCCTATTACGGAATCATGCTTTTTATTCAACACGACAACAAATGCTTATTTGACCGTGCAATGAGTGAGGTCCACAAAAGACTTATGCAATGGCATCCATTTAGCGAGCGTTAGGTTAGCGGATCCCAAACTATAAAAGCCTAGGTCACTAGGCACAAAGTCCCCTAAGAACTTAATAACTCGAATACCAAAGAGCCCACTCGTGATCAATTATGCGTTAACTGTTTATTTTTTTTCTTTTTTTATATATTTTTTCTTCTTTTTTTTCTATTTTTTTTCTCTTTTTTTTTCAAATTTCTGAGCAAGTGCGTTTCGCTCCATCTTGATCAACCCTAGACTACTCGCATAAAAATACGAGCCGATTACTAGCCATTTGACGCCTAGCCACAATTAGCAATGAATTCTAATTTTTACTCCAATTTTTTCTTTTCATGCCTTTTATCTTAAGAGCATATCATAAATTCTAAACATAATCAATAGATTAACCTCAAAAACCATCAAACCATGACAACAACCTAGTCCTTAAGCATACTCTAAGACTTAGTTAAATTACAAGTCTTTCTAGCATGCATGTCAACCTACAAGACTCAACATCACTCTAACGCTATCACTACACTTACATCAATATCACAAATCAATCGGTAAAGCAACACAAAAGGGATCATGGTATATGCATGAGCTAAATGATATGATAAATAAAGTTATACAATAAAAAAACTATATGGAAAAAATATACAATTATATGAACTAAACTATCATGAATATGCAACTACATGATATACACACAAAAATATTCCTTAACTACCACCCCCAAACTTAAAATCTTCACTGTCCCCAGTGAAGGTAGTAGAAAGGATCACAGGGTATACCTACTCGGAGAAATCATCATCATCACCCTCAGAGGGTGGAGTATCAGGAGGCGGATAAGCAGAGTCCTCACCAAAACCGGGCCACTGGATGTCAGCTCCAAGGCCTCTGAAAGCAGTCCCAAGTGCAAGGGTGAGCTCCTGAGAAAACCTACTCTACGACTCATACATCGCATCCATCCTCCTCGACAGCCTCCTATACTGGGCATCAGCCATCCCAGCACCTTCCTAAGCTCTAGAAGATCCTTTCTCATCATGACCTGGCCTAGCCATGGTAGCACCAGCTGCTGGACGTCCTCCTGGAAGACGATAACCCAACCCATGCTCCTCGGGCTCTCCACCCGTCCACTTCTGCATCGCATTCAGAGTCGCTGAATCAATAGGAGCGGCTGGGATCTGCAACTGCTTGTGAGAAGGCCAATGAACTCCCACTGCTCGGCATAGCTTCGTGACAATAGATGCACAAGGGATGTTCATGTGCTTCGCTCCCCTCAAAAACTTCAAAATCCCTTGGTAGATGAACTCACCAAGGTCCACATAAAACTCCTCATTCAAAATACCCCATAACAACCTTGCTCGCTCAATTGTAACCTCATGTGCATGTGAAGTAGGCAGAATATTAGCACAAATAAAGGCATTCCATGCACGGGCATACCTATTCATCGCAATCTCCGGAAACGAACGATACTCGTTAGTTCCAGTCTTGAACTTCCAAACCGTGCCCGGCTGACAGAGAGTAGCATAAATCAAATCAAAATTAAAGTCCCCAAGGGTCTTCTTATTCCAATTCTCCTCTGTAGGCTTCCGCGGTCGCTGTCCAATCACACGACGAATCACCGCGGCCTGATAATCAACTATAAGCCCACGAACAACAGTAAACCCATACTTTTCAGCCTTTACGTTCGCATATAAACTCACGAACCACGCTCATCGGAACCGCCACCGGCGACTCACAAAAAGAAATCCACCCATTTTCAGCAATCATCAGCAAAACTCACCATCCCTCCCCGATGGTAAGAATCCCCTCTCCTTCAAAATCGGCTTAGCCAGAAGCCTAATATACTCCTCCTCAACAGCCCTATCAAATAAACGAGGTCTCACATCAGTTCCCCTCGAAGAATCAGCAGTAAGAACGGTGCTATTGCTATCAATAGTTCGGGATCTCTTGGGTGCCATTGAAACTGAGTAAAAGTGTTTAAGAGTTGTGTTTTGAGTGTATGAGAGAGTTTTAAAGTTGAAAGTATGTGAGAGTGTATATGGAGGAGTTGTATGTATATATAGGGTAGGAATTAGGGTTAAAAATTAAATAGGAGTGGGGTTGTGAGGAAAAAAATGTGGGTTACGGGAAAAGAAATCATGGGTTGTATTTTTCTTTTTGTATTTTTCTGATTTTTTTGGATATTTTAGAAGGAAATTTTTTTTCAACAGTCGGGGGCTGAGCGGCCGCTCAGCAAAGCTGCGCGGGCGCCCAGCATCCTGAGCGGCCGCCCAGCAAAGCTGAGCGGGCGCCCAAATGGTTTCTGGAAAATACTGTTTTCCTGTTCAATTTTTCTGATTTTTTTGTGGTTTTGGATAGGTTACTAACTTCTAAGGGATCCTATAGTCACAAATCTTGGGTTGCCTCCCAAGAAGCGCTTCTTTTACATCATTAGCTTGACGTAGAGTACCTCGATCAATTTGACAATAAAATGGCACTAACCACTTCCCGGTTTGTCGTGTCCATAATATTAATGCTTCAATCGCTGACCATTAACCTTGAATGCTTGGCCCGTATCATTCTCAAAAATCTCCACCGCTCCATGTGGAAACACAGTTTTGACAATAAAAGGTCCAGACCACCTTGATTTCAACTTTCCAAGAAAAAGTCAGAGACGAGAGTTGAATAAAAGAACTTGCTGCCCCGACACAAATGACTTAGGATATAGCTTCCTGTCATGCCACCTTTTCACTTTTTCCTTGTACATTTTGTTGTTCTCGTACGCTTGGAGTCGAAATTCATCAAGTTCATTTAACTGAAGCATTCGCTTCTTCCCAACTGCATCTAGATCAAGGTTCAACTTCTTCAACGCCCAATAAATCTTATGCTCAAGCTCCGCAGGTAAATGACATCCCTTACCATAAACAAGTTGAAACGGGGATATCCCAAGTGGAGTCTTGTATGTTGTTCTATAAGCCCAAATAGCTTCATCGAGCTTTAAAGACCAATCCTTCCTTGAAGGACAAACAACTTTCTCTAGAATGCGCTTGATCTCTCTATTAGACACTTCAGCTTGACCATTCATTTGCGGATGATAGGCAGTATCAACACGATGATTCACATTGTAGTGTTGCATCATAGAAGTGAACTTACGATTGCAGAAATGCGACACTTCATCACTTATGATTACTCGTGGCGTTCCAAACCTTGTGAAAATCTGCTTATGAAGAAAATTCAACACTACCTTTGCATCATTTGTCGGTAGAGCCTTGACTTCTACCCATTTTGAGACATAATCGACTACCAGCAAGATGTACTGATTATTGCAGGACGAGACAAATGATCCCATGAAATCGATTCCCCAAATATCAAAGACCTCGACTTCCAGCATCACATTTAACGGTATCTCATCCTTCCTCGTAAGATTCCCCACTCTTTGGCAACGATCACACATTAAAACGAACTAATGTGCATCCTTAAACAAAGTAGGCCAGAAAAAACCTGCTTGCAAAATACGAGTTGCTATTTTTCACCACCATAATGTCCACCATATACTGTGGAATGGCAGTCTCGTAATATCCCCTCCGTCTCACAGAATGGGATACATCTCCTGATGATCTGGTCAGCTCCTTGTCTAAACAAATATGGTTCATCCCACATGTACCACTTCACCTCATGCAAAAACTTCTTTTTTTGAGTTGCATTCATATTAGGAGGCATTATATTGCTGACAAGATAGTTCACAATATATGCGAACCATGGCTCTTCCTCTTCAACTGCGAACAACTGCTCATCCGGAAAAGATTCGTTGATCAATGTCTTATCATGTGAGGTAGAATCGGGATTCTCCAATCTAGAGAGATGGTCAGCTACTTGATTCTCAGTACCTTTTCGATCCTTGATCTCTAACTCAAAATCCTATAGCAAGAGCACCCAACGAATAAGTATGGGCTTCGAATCCTTTTTTGAGACCAAATAACGAATGACAGCATGATCAGTGAATACTGTCACCTTTGTCCCAAGCAGATAAGATCGAAATTTTTCGAAGCGAAAGACTATAGCTAAGAGCTCCTTCTCAGTAGTGGTGTAGTTCATTTGAGCTCCATTTAGACTCTTACTAGCATAGTAGACCACATGAAAAAGATTATTCTTGCGCTGCCCAAGAACTGCTCCCACCGCATAATCACTCACATCACACATCATCTCAAAAGGCACTGTTCAATCAGGTGTCGTTATAACTGGCATAGTTATCAAACTCTTCTTGAGAGTCTCGAATGCCGCCAAGCATTCATCATCAAATTTTAAAGGCACATCCTTCTCGAGCAAGTTTCACAATGACTTAGATATCTTCGAGAAGCACTTAATGAAACGCCTATAAAATCCCACATGACCAAGAAAACTATGGATTCCTTTCACAGAAATAGGTGGTGAAAGATTGTCAATGACTCCCACCTTGGCTTTGTCCATCTCAAGACCCTTGCTAGAGACCTTATGCCCAAGAATAATGCCTTCACGCACCATAAAGTGACATTTTTCCCAATTGAGCACCAAATTAGTTTCCACACACCTTTTGAGCACCGCACAAAGATTATTCAAACATTCATCATACGAATGTCCAAAGACGGAGAAGTCATCCATGAACACTTCGACATTGTTTCCAATCATATCATAGAATATAGCCATCATACATCTCTGAAAAGTGGTCGGTACACCACATAAGCCAAACGATACTCTGCGAAAAGCAAACGTGCCAAATAGACAAGTGAAGGTAGTCTTTTTCTTGATCCTCTGGTGCAATGCAAATCTGATTATACCCCGAATAGCTATCCAGAAGACAATAATACTCATGACCGGCCAACCTGTCAAGCATCTGATCAATAAATGGAAGAGGGAAGTGATCCTTTCTCATGGCCTTGTTCAACTTTCTGTAATCCATGCATACCCTCCATCCTGTGACTGTTCGAGTGGGGATGAGCTCATTCTTCTGATTTGCTGCCAAAGTGATACCTCATTTCTTAGGTACACATTGCACGGGGCTCACCCAAGAACCGTCAAAAATAGGATATATGATTCCTACATCTAGCCACTTCAGAATTTCTTTCTTCACCACTTCTTTCATGATAGGGTTAAATCGTCGTTGTTGCTCAACAGTCGGCTTACTACCTTCCTCTAGCAGAATTTTATGCATGCAGTACGAAGGGCTGATCCCTTTGATATCTGCTATAGTCCATCCGATAGCCAATTTGAATTCTCTCAAGATCCTCAAGAGCTTGTCCTCCCCACTACCTGAAAGGTCAGATGCAATAATAACAGGCAACGTAGATGCATCACCTAAAAAAGCATACCTCAAGTGTTCAGGCAATGGTTTAAGCTCCAAAGTAGGTGCCTCCTCAATAGATGGTTTGAGCTTTCCTTCAGTATTCTTGAGATCAAAAGTACCCAGAGATTCGAATGGCATGTCTAGCTTTCACCTCCAAAAAGAAGCATTTAGATATTGTAGTTGCTCATTGCCTTCCTCATCGTCACTGTCAAAGTCCCCCACCAAGGCTTTCTCTAAGGCATCAGACATTAGCATATGATCAAGTTCTGAAGTGACTGCATAATCAATCAAATCCACCTTTAAGCACTCCTCGTCTTCTGTAGGGAATTTCATCACCTTGAATACATTAAATGTCACATCCTGATCCCGCACCCTCATAGTAAGTTCTCCTTTTTGCACATCTATTAAGGTACGGCCTATAGCCAAGAAAGGTCTTCCCAAGATTATGGGAATCTTCTTATCTTCCTCGAAATCCAAAATGACAAAATCTGCAGGGAAGAAGAGCTTATCCACCTTAACTAACACGTCCTCCACTGTGCCTCATGGGTATGTAATAGAACGATCAGCCAATTGTAGAGACATGTAGGTGGGCTTTGGATCAAGCAAATTCAACTTTTTAAAGATAGACAACGACATCAGATTGATGCTTGCTCCCAAATCGCACAGGCATTTGTCGAAAGACAACTTGCTAATGGTGCAAGGAATGGTGAAGCTACCTGGATCTTTAAGCTTTGGTGGTAATTTTTATTGCAGCACAGCACTGCACTCTTCCATTAGAGCAACGATCTCAAGGTCATCCAGTTTCACCTTCCTTGAAAGAATACTCTTCATAAATTTTGCATAACTAGGCATTTGCTCCAGAGCCTCAGCGTAAGGTATATTGATGTGAAGTTTCTTGAACACCTCCAGAAACTTACCGAACTACTTATCCAGCTTTTGTTGTTGCAATCTCTTAGGGAAAGGTGGTGGAGGATAGAGCTGTTTCTCCCCTGTATTACCCTCAGGCAGAGTGTGTTCAACAGTAGTCTTCCTTGGTTCCACCGCTTTCTCCTTTTGCTTCTCTTATTCATCAACAACTTCAGCTTCTCCGTCTTTCGCTTTTTCAGCATCAGCAACTTTCCCAGACCTTAAGGTAATAGCTTTGACTTGTTATTTAGCTTCCTTCCTGCCTGGCACTTCAGTATCGCTGGGAAGTGTGCCAGGTTGACGGTTGAGCACTGCATTGTCTATTTGACCGATTTGATTTTCCAAGGTCTTGATAGAAACAGCCTGACTTTTGCACAACAACTTGAGTTCCTCGAAATCAGCACTAGAAGGTGGAGCAGCACCTCCTTGTTGAGGATATGATTGCCTTTGAGCATAATGTTGTGGTTGCTGGAATCCAGGTGGATTAAACTACTTACTGATAGGATGCTAATATGGTTGCTGAACAGCATTCTGATTATTGCTCCAGCTGAAATTGGGATGATTTCTGTTGTTAGGATGATAAATAGCTGGCACAGGCTGCTGCGGTCGTTGATAATTATTCACATACTGAACAGATTCATTAACACGAGAACACTGATCTATAGCATGAGAACCTGCACAAAGCTCACAGACCATAGCTATCTGATTGACTCCATAGGTGGCTAAAGAATCGACCTTCAAAGACAGCGCTTGGAGCTGCGCTGCAATAGCTGTAGCTGCATCGACTTCCAGAATACCTGCTACCTTCCCAAGCATCATCCTTTGAGTTGAGTTTTGATGCTCATTTGCAGCCATAGTTTCAATAAGATTATAAGCCTCAGTATAGCTTTTGGCCCACAAGGCTCCTCCAGCTGCTGCATCGAGCATTGGCCGAGATTGGGCCCCCAAACTATTATAAAAACCAGTGATCACCATCCAGTCAGGCATACCATGATGTGGACATTTTCTCAACATCTCCTTGTAGCACTCCCAAGCTTCGCACATAGATTCTATTGGTTGCTGCACAAACTGAGTAAGAGCACTCCTCATAACTGCAGTCTTTGCCATTGGATAGAACTTCACTAGAAACTTCTGTGCAAGATCTTGCCAAGTAGTGATGGACCCAACTGGTTCAGAATGTAACCAGTCCTTAGCCTTATACATCAGAGAATGGGAAAAGCCTCAGCTTGATAGCCTCATCAGTCACACCATTATATTTGAAAGTACTACAGATCTCGATAAAATTCCTGATGTACATGTTGGGGTCTTCAGTCGCAACACCTCTGAAAGAAACAGAATTCTGTACCATCTGAATAGTGCTCGACTTGATTTCAAAAGTGTTAGCCTGAATAGCCGGATGAAGGATTCTTGACTGAATGTCATCAATTTTTGGCTGAGAAAATTCCATAAGAGCTGGATCTGCCGAAACTATACGATCACCCATGATTATTGGTTCTTTCTGCTCACTCTCTTTATCCGAATCTTCAAAATCTATCTTCTCCAGAATATCAAGAACTGAGTTTGTCTCCTCAGCCATATCTAAAGTCCTCTTGCGAGTACGAGAACGTGTTTGCATAAACGCTCGCTAAAGTACCTGAAACACAACCATAAATAATAAGTAACACGTCTTAATCAATGAGTCCTAACGACCATTGATGGTAAGTACATAAACTAAACAAATAGGCCGTGTCCCCGGCAGCGGCGCCAAAAACTTGTTAGGGCGAAAACACGCGCTAATATTCACGCAAGTATACGTGTTCGTAAGTAATATAGAATACTTTCTAGTTCGTTCCCACAGAGACTTAGACTAATTATGTTCAATTACACTTACTCACCAATATATGATTACTTCCCAATGTCAAGACAATAACACGTAGATTTGATTAACTAATTCATAACTATAATTAACTACGAGAATTAAACACTTAATTGATACTTGGATTAATAATATTAAACACACAGGAGATCATAACTTCATTACTACTTCCTTCAATAGTTATTGTTATTACCCTTAGCATGTAACGGTGATGATATTAATCGAACAACACGAAACTGATAAAAGCCAACTTTCGTTATACTAGTACCATTCTACTAAACATCCATAATTAGGATAGAAGTTGAATAGGCATCAATTATGTTGAGACCCTATATGTCTACAGAATTTGACAACATAACGATTTAAGCATAAGTTATTTCTTATGATTACACAGGGCAAGTAAAACGGTTAGAGTTAACCACTAATCATGCATATACATACATGAACCTATGCTAGCATGGCAAGTTCTAAACCTCAAGATCCACCATCGCTTTACAAGAGATTAACACCTTATCTTATATGTTCCCGATGTACATAAGACGAATAAGCGCAACCTTTGCTAGATATCATACAATCATCACACACTAAGGTATTAAATAACTAACTAAAAAATTCCATAGTAAATCCGTTACGACCCCATGATCACGATTAGCCCATGATAGAACTCATCGTCACCATGGGTTCATATGAAAACATGATAATAACACACAAGATAAACTAAATAAAATACTTATTAAAACCAGAGTACGTCACAAGAGTAATAAGGTTCAAAATAAAGAAAAATAGCATCCACTGATACAACGAATAAAAGAATCACAAGAAAACTATGCTTCCTCTTCTTTGTTGCGATGTGCTAAAACGGTCTTCTTCCTTCTCTCCTTGCTCCTTGATTGATACCACGATTCATCACACGTGAAAGATCTCTGAAAACTACTTATATAGAAGGCCCACAAGTCCCACGTATCTCATAAATCAGAAGTCCAACAGAAATAGAACTCTAAAAATCATTGTT
Source organism: Apium graveolens (assembly GCF_009905375.1). Taxonomy (NCBI): domain Eukaryota; kingdom Viridiplantae; phylum Streptophyta; class Magnoliopsida; order Apiales; family Apiaceae; genus Apium; species Apium graveolens. The sequence continues at coordinate 48,656 of NW_027419757.1, read as the reverse complement.
TTAATTTAAGATCCTGAGCGGCCACCCAGCAATCCTGAGCGGGCGCCCAGCCAGGCTGAGCGGGCGCCCAGCACCTTTCTGGAAAAATCTTTATTCTGCTCCCGTTTTCTGCTGTGTTCTGCTCCTAACTTCCCACTTGCAATTCCAAGCACATACCTAGGCTTATTCCTGATGAAATCTCTCCACAAATGCAAGTAATACCCTGAAATGCACAAACACTAGAAAAATGCATCAAATACATAAAATACTTGATTTCAAAACATCAATTCAAGCCATTATAAGACGTTCTAAGTGGTATAAAATGCCACTTATCAGCAGACATCATTTATCCTATTTCTGACAGTTCTTGGGTTAGCCCAGTTTAGTGTGTGCCAAAAAAAAGAGGCATCACAGTGATTGCTAATGAAAATAGCGAGCTCATCCCAACTCGAACAATCATGGGGTGGAGAGTGTGCATGGATTATCGAAAGCTGAATAAAACCACAAGGGAGGATCACTTTCCACTTTCTTTTATTGATCAGATGCTTGACAAGTTATCTGGGCACGACTACTATTGTCTTCTGGACGGCTATACGGGCTATAATCAGATCTGCATTGTTCCAGAAGATCAAGAAAAGATTACCTTCACTTGTCCGTTTGGTTATTTTTCTTTTGGAATAATTTCTTTTGGGGTATGTGGTGCACCTGCCACATTTCAGAGATGTATGATGGCCATCTTCTCTAACATGATTGGTCAGAATGTGGAGGTGTTCATGGATGATTTTTCTGTGTTCGGGGATTCTTTTGACAAGTGCTTGCAAAATATTGGCGCACTTCTTAAAGGGTGTGTTGAGACCAATCGGGTTCTCAACTGGGAGAAATGTCACTATATGGTGCAATAGGGCATCATTCTTGGGCAAAAGGTCTCTAGTAAAGGTCTTGAGGTGGAGAAAGCCAATGTGGGGGTCATTGAAAACCTTCCTCCACCAATTTCTGTTAAGGGAATCCGCAGTTTTCTTGGTCATGCGGGTTTATATCGGCGGTTCATCAAGGATTTCTCTAAAATCTCTAAACTATTGTGCAATCTATTAGAGAAAAATGTCCCTTTCAAGTTTGATGATGAGTGTCTAGCTGCTTTTGAAAGCTTAAAGAAGAGCTTGATTATGACACATGTCATAACTGCACCTGATTGGAATGAGCCTTTTGAAATGATGTGCGATGCGAGTGACTATGCTTTTGGAGTGGTTCTTGGGCAAAGTAAGAACAATGTATTTCATGTGGTCTATTATGCTAGTAAGACCCTCAATGGCACTCAACTGAACTACACTACTACTAAGAAGGAATTCTTAGCCATTGTCTACGGTTTTAAGAAGTTTCAATCTTATTTTCTTGGAATGAAGGTGACAGTTTTCACTGATCACGCTGCGATTCGCTATCTCGTATCGAAAAAGAACTCGAATCCTAGAATGATTCGATGGGTTCTTTTACTTCAGGAGTTTGAGTTGGAGATCAAGGATAGGAAAGGTACTGAGAATCAAGTTGCAGATCATCTCTCTCGGTTAGAAGATCCAAGTACAGCTTCACAAGATAAGATAATGATAAATGAGTCTTTTCCTGACGAGCAATTATTTGGGGTGCAAGAAGAAGAATCGTGGTTCGCAGATATTGTGAACTATCTTGTGAGCAACATTATGCCCCCGGACTTAACTTATGCTCAAAGGAATATGTTTCTTCATGAGGTAAAGTGGTACATGTGGGATGAGCCATTTTATTTCGACAAGGAGCAAATTAAATCATCAGGAGATGTATTTCGTACGGCGAGACGGAGGGTATCTTGCGAGACTGCCATTCAACTGTTTATGGAGGCCACTATGGTGGAGAAAAGACAGCAGCTCGTATCCTTCAAGCAGGATTCTTCTGGCCTACATTATTTAAGGATGCGCATCAGTTCGTTTTGAAGTGTGATCGCTGCCAACGTGTTGGTAATATGTCAAAGAAGGATGTGATGTCTCTTAATGTGCTTCTCAAGGTCGAGGTCTTTGATGTTTGGGGAATTGACTTTATGGGGCTGTTGAGTGGCATTTATGGTACTTTATTACGCTCCTTAAAGCTTTGAATTGGTGTATTTGTACTCAAGTTGTTGGTGTTTTAATGTGTTTTCTAGTGTTTTTGCATTTTCAGGCATTCTCCAGGTAATCAGGTAAATTAGCATGGTTTTAGTGATAATTGAGTGTTAGGATGGTGTTGGAATAAAGGCGCGTGGAAAGACCGGTTCAAATTAGCAAGAAGAAGAAAAGAGTTCAGAATTTTATTTAGGAGGACGGCGCGCCCGTGCTGGTCAAGCACGCGGTCGCGCCAGGTCGGGTAGCAGAATTCTGTTTCTATTAGGATTTTGATAGTTTGAAGCCGTGGTCAATTCTACATCATATATATAAATAAATAAAGATGTTTTGCATAAGGAGAGACGTACAAAAGCTAAGGAAAAAGGAGTAAAGAAGGCCGGAGAGCACAATTCAACCAAGGCAAAGAAGATCTAGTTTATTCTTTTGATTCTTTGTTTAAGTTGTAACGTTGGATGCTAGTTTTCTTATTCTTGAATCTTTACTTGTGTTTCGTACTTGGTTTTATTAGGTATTAATACTACGTTTATTATACAATGCTTTCATCAGAACCCACATTGATGACGAGTATTATGGGCTAATCGTTATCGTGGGGTTCTAGTGGATTTATTTATGGATTTCTTTAGTTGGTTTGATTCGATGCCTTAGTGTGTGGTGATTGTATGATAACCTAGTATTGGTTGTGCTTCGTCTTATTAACATCGCGAACTTATAAGATAGAGTGTTAATTTTTAATGAAGCGAAAGTGAATTTAAGGATTTAGAACTTGTCATGCTAGGATAGGTTCATGTGTTACTGTTATGCATGATTCGTAGGTAATTTTAACCATCTTACTTGCCCTATGTAATCACGATAGATAACTTGTGCATTAAACCGTTATGTTGTCAGATTCTATATACATATAGGGTCTCAATATATTTGGTGTCTATTCAGCTTCTATCTCTTTTGTGGATGTCTGGTGGTATGGTATTCATGCAACGAAAGTTGGCGTTTATCAGTTTCGTGTTATCTAATTAGTGTCATCATCATTACATGCTAAGGTTAAGAATGAAAAGGCTAACGAATGAAGTACTTAATGAAGTTAGAATCCCATATTTGTCATATATATATTAACTCAACCATTCTTATTCTCTTAGTTATAATTGTTAGCTTAAGTTTAGTTAAAAACAATCTCAATTTCTTAATCGTCTTACCATTGGATAATAACCATACCATTGTTGCATGGATACAGTGACTGAAGTTACAGAACTGATTCTCTGTGGGAATGAACTAGAAGATATTCTATATTACTTGCAAACGCGTATACTTGCGTGAATTTTAGCGCGTGTTTAGCGACTAACAGGGGCTAATTGTCTCATCGTGCAACAATCAGTATATCTTGTTGGCAGCAGATTATGTCTCAAAATGGGTGGAAGTTAAAGCTTTATCGACAAATGATGCGAAGGTAGTACTCAATTTTATTGACAAACAGATATTTATAAGATTGGGAACTCCAAGAGTCATAATCAGTGATTAGGGATCACATTTCTGCAATCGCAAGTTCGCTGCTATGATGCAGAGATATAATGTGAATCATCGCATTGCTACAACTACCATCCTCAGACTAATGGTCAAGCTGAGGTGTCTAACAGAGAGATCAAGCGAATTATGGAGAAAGTTATATGTCCATCGAGAAAGGATTGGTCTTTGAAGCTGGATGAAGTTGTTTGGGCATATCAAACATCATTCAAGACTCCACTAGGCATGTCACCATTTCAATTGGTTTATGGTAAAGGATGTCATTTATTTGTGGAGCTAGAGCACAAGGTATTTTGGGCTTTGAAGAAACTGAACCTTGATCTAAATGCAGCTGGTAAGAAAAGGATGCTTCAATTATATGAACTCGACGAGTTCCGACTTCATGCGTATGAGAACAACAAAATGTACAAGGAGAAAGTCAAGAGATGGAACGATATGGGTCTAGTGCTCAAATCATTTGTGCCGGGGCAACAAGTTCTTTTGTTCAACTCTCGTCTACGTCTTTTTCTTGGAAAATTGAAGTCGAGATGGTCAGGGCCGTTTGTTATCAAAATTGTGTTTCCATATGGAGCGGTGGAAATTTTTGAGAATGATCTAAGCCAGGCATTCAAGGTGAGTGGACAACGTTTGAAGCATTACTTTGCAGATACAGCAAACCGTGAGGTGTTTAGTGTCGTTTTATTGTCAACTTGATCTCAGAATTCTACGTCAAGCAAGCGACATAAACCAAGTGCTTCTTGGGATGCAACCCATGTTTCTTGTACATTAGTAGTTGAGAAAAAAAGAGAAAAGATTTTTTTTTCAGATTATCAGAAAAACATGGCAATTTTTCCTAGAGTACGGCGCGCCCGCGCTGGGAAACGGGGCGGCCGTGCTGAAATAGCAGAAAGTGAGCGCGCCCGCGCTAAGCCCCAGAAAAAGAAAAAAAATAGAAAAAAGAAAAATTAGAAAAAAGAAAAAATCAATAGGAGTTTATACCCCTTTCTTAACCCCGATTTTCAAACCCTTTATACCCATACTCCCAGTACTCCCACTAACCTACAATCACTACCCCATAACCCTAACCTAATTCTAATTCTCTATATATACATACACCTATATACATCCATCTCCATCTTACTTTTATTTTCTCAAACCCTAAATCTCTCTACACACCTCTCTTATCTCAATTAATCTACTCAATGGCACCAAAGAGAGCTCGCACTCAAGGAAGCAACAACACTAACCCCGCCTCTACCGATAATTCGAGTATTGGGGGTACGAGGCCAGAGTTTGTTACTCCGGCAGCTGAAGAGGAGTACACAAGGTTGTTGTCTAAGCAGATAGCGAATAAGAGGGGTTTTCTACCTTCTAGTAAGGATGGTAAGCTTCTCGAGATGATCTTGAAGATCGGATGGGTTTCGTTTTGTAAGGCACCCGAGGCTGTGCCTATGAGTATCGTTCACGAGTTCTATGCGAACGCAAAAACTGATGAGAATGGGTATTCAGTGGTTCGTGGGTTGATAGTGGACTACAACCTGGAGGCCAGTCACAGCGTTATCAACCAACCTTTGAGGAAGCCAACTCATGAGGAGTGGGTTAATAAGATGGGGGAGGACTTTAATTTAGATTAGATTGTGGCTACGGTCTGTATCTCAAAGACACAATGGAAGTTTAAGAGGGAATCGAACGAGTATCTCAATTTCCCTGCTTCATGCATGAACAGGTTTGTTCGTGCTTGGAATGGTTTTATTTGTGTGAATATCATGCCTTCTTCTCTTGTGCATGATGTGAGTATGGATCGTCCGAAGTTGGTATGGGGGATTTTATAGGGAGATTATGTGGATCTCGGTTCTGTTATTCATCAGGGTATTTTACGGTTTTTACGTGGAGGCACTACGGGGTCTATCCCTTATGTGTCAATTATGACCAAGCTTTGTGTTGTAGTGGGTGTTCATTGGCTCGCACACGAGCAACTTCAGTTACCGAGCGCCCCCATCGAAAGTTCTACGATCTTAAGCATGCAGGAGTGGTATGGTGGGAAGGATAACGAAAAAGGACTTGGGTACACCTATGATCATTTATCGGGTGGCCAGCCAGCCGATCAGATGTATGCTGGTGGTTCGATTCAGGCACGCAGAGCAGCGTGGAGACATCAGATTGGTGAGGCTAGTTCTTCATAGCAGCAGCAGCCACATGGGGCAGAGGATAGTGCTGGTTTAGGCTCGACGCAGTATAGTCATTTAACGACGTGGATGGATGTGATTTATGAGTCGCAGAGTAGGTTTGCGTATGATCTTACTCAGGCATTGGGTACAGCTTTTTGAGCCATGGGGGTTGACATACAGTGGCCAGTTTTTGGAGAGGATTCTGTGTATCCGCCACCTGACACTCCACCAGCGGAGGGTGATGATCCTTCTTCTTTCGAGTAGGTATGCCTTGATTCATTGCTATTACCTTCACTGATGACAGTGAAATTTTTAAGTTTAGGGGTGATAGTTAAGGAATATTTGTGTGTGAGTCCGTATAGATGCATATTCATGAGAGTTTAGTTCATATAGTTTGCATGTAGTTATTTGTTTTTGTTTTTGTTTAGTGTAGTTGTTATCATGTTAGTATGTTGCATATAGTTACATTGGCATTATATCATGATCCCTTAGGTTGCTTTTCCGATTAATTTGTGATGTTGATTCGAGTGTAGTGATGTTGTATAGAGGAATGTTAAGTCCTAACGAATTGATTTGCATGCTAGAAATAAGAAAATTTTCACTAAGTCTTATAGGTTGCTTGAGTGCTAGATCATGATCATGACTTGTTTATTTTTCGAGGTTTAATCACTTGTTTATATCTAGAATTTATGCTATTCTCTTAGTGATAAAATAACATGGATTTTTTAAAATTGGAGAAAAACATTGGATATCAATGCTAGTTGTGGCTAGGCGTCAAATACCTAGTAGCCGGCTCATATTTATATGAGTAGTCTAAGGTTGAGCGAGATGGAGCAAAACGCACTCGTTCAGAGCATGAAAAAAAAGAAAAAAAAATATGTGTTATGCATAATTGATCACGAGTGGGCTCTTTAATACTCGAGTTATTAAGTTCTAGGGGATTTTGTGCCTAGTGACCTAAGGCTTTTATAGTCTGGGATCCTCTAACCTAACGCTCGCTACATGGGTATTATTGCATAAGTCTTTTGTGGACCCCGCTCATTGCACGATCAAATAAGCATGTTTGTGTTTTTTATGTGTTATCAATAAAAACATGAATCCTTTTATAACTCTGATAAAATTGAAGTGTTGTCAGTCATTTTGTGTTTATCGTTTATTTTGTTTATAACCTTGTGATTGTCTTGACGAGAGGTGAGTTATGATTATTGATCTAGTTTCGAGAGTATATCTGTTAAGCAATTGCACACACAAATGTTTTTGGCTATTGAGTCAATTTGTGGGATTTGATTGAACTTCATGCGAATAATTGCATTCTTTGAGAAGTTTCTTATTGATTGGTTTAGTTATTCAGAGGGGATCATTGAATTCATCTTAGTTGCATTCATGCATTTTTATTTCTTATTTTTGAGTCTGTTTATGCTTGAGGACAATCATCGATTCAAGTTTGGGGGTGTAATAAGTGGCATTTATATCCACTTAGAATGCTTTGTAAGGGCTCAAATTGGTGTTTTGTACTCAAGATTTTTGGTTTTTATGTGTTTTCGTAGTGTTTTGCATTCCAGGGCATATTCGAAAGAAGGAATGGATATTGCATGTTTTATGCTTAAAAGAGTGTTAGGATGGAACCTCGGTTGATTGCGCACAAGAAACCAGCACGAGAAGGTCAAGAAAGCAGAAATATTCATATTTTCTAGAAGGTCAGGGCGGTCGCGCTAGTCATTCGAGCGGCCGCGCCCATTTGTCACGAAGCGAGCGCGCCCGCGCTGGTATGCGGGGCGACCGCGCTGGATCGGGATTTCAGAATCCTGATTCTATTATCAGATTGATTTGTTGGACTCCTGATATGTTGGGATAGTATTTAAATAATTTTAAAAGACGTTTTTCATATAGAAGAGCAAGGAGATAGCAGCAAGAAGACCTAATAGCACAATACAATGAATGAGAAGAAGATCTTGTTTTTACTTGCGATTCTTTGCTTAAGTTATAATCTTGGATGCTTGTTTTCTTTGTTGTTTGAACCTAATACTCTTGTTAACATACTTTGTTATTATTATTCAGTTATTTCAGACCTAGTTTATCTTGGTTATTTACCATGCTTTCATTGGAACCCATGGTGACGATGAGTTCGGGTATGAACTAATCGGTATCGTGGGGTTTCAACGGATTTACTTATGGATTTCTATAGTTAATTTGTTTCAATATCTTGGTGTGTGGTGATTGATTGATATCCTAGTACTGATTGTGCTTATTTGTCTTGTGTGCGTAGCTAACATGTGTTTTAATCTCTATTGAAGTGACAGTGAATATAAAGGTTTAGAACTTGCCATAATAGCATAGGTTCATGTATAATTGTTATGCATGATTCGTAGGTAATTTTAACCATCTTACTTGCCCTATGTAATCGCGATAGATAATTTGTTCATTAAACCTTTATGTTGTCAAATTCTATAGACATATAGGGTGTCAACATAATTGGTGTCTAATCAGCTTCTATCTCTTTTGTGGATGTCTGGTAGTGGGGTATTCATGCAACGAAAGTTGGCGTTTACTAGTTTCGTGTTATTTGATTAGTTTTCATCAACATTGCATGCTAAGGTTAATAACAATTAATTTTAATGAAGTATTTAATGAAGTTATAATCCCATGTTTGTCTCATATAGTTAATCCAATCACTTTTATTCTTAGTTAATTTCATGTTAGTTTAATCTTAGTTATAAACATCTCAACTTGTTATTGTCTTAGCATTGAGCGATAGCCATACCATTGTTGCATAGGTGCATACTAGTGTTAACCAAAAAGAGTCTTTGTGGGTACGAATCTGATTTATATCTTATACTACTTACGAACGCGTATACTTGCGTTTAATTTTAGGGCGTGTTTTCTCCCTAACAACATCTTCAAAATAGACATCTTAAGTGTACTAAACTTTCAAGAACTCAACATACCGAAGCTTATCTCAACATCAATCACAAAACTCAACAAAAAATCTTTAAAATTAAGATTTATACCTTATTAAGTACAAGGGAAGCTAGAACAATGTTTACTATGGCTTGTATGGCTTGGATGATACTTATAGTGGGTTGATCCTTCAAAACCTAAGCCAAGAAAACAATGTTAATTTTCGGATTTACTATTCATCACCAACTTTGAGCAAGGATTTGACTATTCTATACTAATCCAATGGCCATGAAATTTTGAAAGTACCTTGTACATGATATGAGGAAGCTTTGGTTAACATTTGGTGATTTTTGAATTCCTAGAACTCGAGATATGGATCTTTCTTTCTTGTTGGTTTCTGCTGGGCAGTTTCCATACATCTCTGCAAAGATCTGGAAGAATGAGGGCCTTACCCTGATTAAATGGAAAGGTCGCGTGAGATAAGAAGTGTAGATCGTCTGAAGACCTTTCTAACGAGCTATAGAACAAAATTTTTGAGTAAGAAATGAAGGAGCTACATCCTTTCTAAGCTGATGTTCTCAGTCTGGCCGGGTTGAAGAAAAGAAAGAGAATTTAGCTTGCTTGCTTGATTGCTTCCTTGATAAGTGTTGGATAATTTGATGTATATAATATATATATGAATATGTTGATCAAATATAGTAGCTTGGTTATATTTTAATGCCTAAAACCTAGCCAAGTACTATGGTTACTATTCTTGCTACTATTCACCATACTAGGTTACTATTCACCTTAGCTAGGTTACCATTCTCCTTAGCTAGGTTACTATGCCCCTTGGTTGATCACTATTTAATTGCTAATCCTTGGTTATATTCTTACTAATTTGTTTTTATGGCTTGATATATTTTATTTATTCGCATACGTATTCGTTTGGTTGTTTATTCATTTTCGTAATAAATTTTCGTAAGCGATTTGCGGGATAAATCCTTTCTTATAAATACTTCATGCTTTGAAACCTTTTACTTGGATTTTAATTTGTAGAATTCTAAATTCTTAATCGTAACATGATTCTCATATTCCTCGATATTCCGTAAGATAAGGTCGTTTTACAAAGTTCGTTTTCTCCGAAAATGAATGACCTTTACATACACTCATTTGGTACGTATAATCACAATATCAACTCAGATTTTTAAATTAAAAACTCGTATATGGTGTGGTCGTAAAAGTTTTTATTAAACCGCAAGGTTACTATTCATAAAGGCCTTTTACCGATGTCAAAAATTCGGGTTTTTACAATAACTGTCCTAAGAAGTAGGACTACTGGTTGAGCTATAATATCTGGGAAAATTATGTGAATATTTTGTGATAAATAAATAAATATTATGTGTTTATATAAGTGTAAAATGTTCATTGCCATGATATGACATGCAGTAGTTGTTATCTGTGGTCCCGTAGGGACCAGAATTTTTTTGATTATTTGTTATGTGTTTAAAATACAATTGTAGGAAAGAATACGCGATTTGGACGCGTGTTTATTTGCATTTTTATTGAGGTACTTGTTTTATCTTGTTTTGTGTGTGTGTGCATGCATTATATGTGTTTTTTGGGGTTTTCTGTTAATTTAGGAAATATTTCAGTTTCTAAAAAACAACGGTTTAGGACCCCACCGGGACGTCAAAGGCCACAAAATTCATTTTTTTATTTTTATAAAATCATACATATTTCAAATATCCATTATTTTGGCATTTTTTGGATTATTCATAATTTTTGGGGAATTTTGACATAAATTTTATATTTATTCGATTAAAAATTATTCCCCGGAATTTTTATTTTTGGACCTAATTATATTAATTAAGGGATAAAAACACCCATAACTGATTTTGGGGTATTTATTTTTCCAAAAATATAAATGGCTGGAATTTTATTTTATTATTCATAAGTATCAAAAATTAGAAAATAGAATGGAAATAAAAAATCTTGTTCTTGGGGGTAAAATCTTGTTCTTCACACAAATTCAATGATTTCAGGAGATTGACTGATCCTCTGGTTAAGCTCTAGTAATCAAATTAAAGCTCTCATCGAGCCCTTCATTTTGGTATCAATTTCATCATCTGAGTTTGGGTTTTTACGAAATTCAATTTTTTCTTGTTCTTGAGCTTGAATTGGGTTTTTTTCTTCTAGAATTTGTGGTTGTTTTGATGCTATAATATGCTTTTCCATGAGTAATATAATCGATTTAAGAATAAATTCATGTCATTTGATCCTTGGAATGACATAGTCGAGATTCATGGTTTTCGTCAATTTGATTTTCAATTTTTCGGATTAATTATGTGTTGTTTATTAGTTTGGATCATAAGTATATATTTGTATGATTCTCAGCTTCGTTTTTAGCTATAAACTCTGAATTTTGTTGTGGTTTGCGAATTTTCGAGTTACCGTCGGTGGGATCTTTGAGTTCCGCCGGAAAACTCATTGAACTCGTCGGAAATCGACGAGTAAGTCATGAATGATTGCTGGGTTTACTAAATTCGAGTATTGATGTGACGTTGAGCATCTGAAAACCGGATTGTTGCACGTTGATTTTGGGCAAAACGAAGCCTCACCGGAACCGGTGAACTCACCGGAATCTGCAGATTATCCAGCGTGTTCTTCGCGACCTGTTTCCAACCAGCTAGACCTGCTAATTGACCCATGTTCGATCTAAAAATCCCCAAATCTGATTTCTAAAAACTGTTCCAAAATTCATTTTTCAATTTCAAAATTTTTTTTTTAATTCTTAAAATTAATTTAGTTAATTATTTTCAAATAATTAACTGAATTATTTTAATTCCAAAACTTATTTTATTTTATTATTTTTAAAAATCCGAATTTGATTTAATTATTTATAATATATTTTATTAATTAATTATCATTTAATTAATTAATTTAATTTATAAATAGTTAAATTAAATATAGTTATTTATAATTAAGCCAAATAATATCTAAAATTTATTTTTAGTTTTTAAATATATATATATATATTGAATATTCAATTAAATTATTATTAATTGAATTATTCGTATTTTATTTGTAATGAATAGACCGTTTGTCCGTTTAATATGAAACGAACGCGTCTAGACTTCGAAAAATATTTCACTTCCAATAAAAATACTTTTGAGACCTAAATCTTTCTGTATCAAAAGGTCGCTTATTTTACGAGTCGTTCTGTGTCGATTATTGATCGATAAATACAATTTTTGACCCGATTTCAATTCTAAAATTATTGAGACCTATCTTTTGATGATTTGACTTATGTGTTACATGGATTATGTGTTTACGTGTTATATGAATAACATGATTACATGCTATATGAATCACTTGCTATCTATTTACACTTTAAATGCCATGATTAGATATAAACGATCGGGTAGGTGTTGAGACGTATAGTTACGTCCATTGAGTTGCTTTCGTTAATTGAAATAGTACTTTTATTTATGGAATTGAGTGGTAAAGAGCGCATTCAGGTGTTAGACTAAGTTGGTAGCTGGCAGTTATAAGCCGAGGTTATAGTGAAAAGTTAATGAGCATACCGGACAAGTCTTCTCCCCTATTCTAAATTCAGAATAGTGAATTGCTTTATATATTCCTATACCAGATGCATGTATCCCTACACTATTCTAATTTCAGAATAGTTTAACGTTTTACATATCATATTGTTTAATTTTTATCATGCTTGTCTTCCTTATCTATTCGAATGCTAGAATAGTTTATTATTTTACATATTCAAAATATTAGAATTATTTATAAATATTCTCGCGAGGCATTACATATTGATAGTCAGTGAATTATTAAAATCCTTTTATTATAGTAATCATTCTTCTAAAATACATCTTTTAATTTGATAGATAGTGAATAACTATACTATCCAGCTACATTCTATACAGTGAAACCTTGTTGTGAGATTAGAGAATAACTATTTATTCTAGTTATCTCGCCATCAATTGTTGCGGTTACTCCGGACCATGTGAAATGGGAAATTATATTGTTAAGGATGTCATTTAATTCGACTCATTTAATTAAAAATGTTTTTATGGATTGGATGGTTGCGTAAGAGGCCATGGCGGCGGTCCAGTGTGAGCTATGTATTATACTTGGTTATAATACCTTTCTAGGCCAATGTGTGCATTGGGTGCCCTTTGTTTAGTTGGCTATGCTTCGGCATACCGGTGTTACTCCGCAGCTGATCACCGGCACCAACACACCGTCATTCGAGGATTCCAATCTAAAATATAAAAAGTATTTTTTATCATTAAAGCTTATAATAGCTTTTGATTTTGTGCAGATATTATTCTTCGGATATATTGATGTTGTTGTTTCAAGCATAAGTTATATACTGCTTGTAAATAGTTTTGGTGTGCCTTTCCAAGTAGATTGTTTTGGAATGCTTGTCTAGTCTGGTGGTTATAATAAAATCCGAATAGTTTGTAAAACTAAATAGACTTATGGGTTATAATAACATTTGGTTTGTAGTAGTGCATGTTCCATACCATAACCTATGATCGATCCAGTTGCATTCATGGGGTCATATTTATTATTTTATTCCTCTATGCATAATATAGTATTGTTTATCGGTTAGTGACTGCCAAATCTAGACCCCGGATTTGAGGGCGTCGTATGGGCTGAAAGACCTATTCAGGTGGAAGAGATAGTGATGGAGAAAAAACAGGAGAACGTGGGAGAATAATAGGGAGCAAATTCAAAAGAGTAATGGTTGAATACAAGGCAGATATAATATATACGGGCAAGGTAATAGAACATACATGACACTTACCCAAAATACTTACTTATTCTAATTTTTAGTATATTAAACTCTTGTAACCAATTTTTCCATCATAGTGAAGCTCATTAAGGTTGGATACATAATCGTATTGCGGTTTTTATCACGTCAAGGAGTTTTCCGCGTAACGAAATCCTTGTGTTCATTTTACTTTCTTTCATTTATACATCATTCTTCGCTTAGTTACATCATCAATTAAAATAAAATAGAATCAATCTTTAACCAGTAAAAAATAATCAAAATGTTTGGGCGCCATTTGTGGACATTAATTGATAATCTAATTGAATTTTTTACAATGACAAAAGAAAAACAACAAGATTGTGTGGCCAATGAAAGTGGAAATGCATATGTGAATGCTAAAATGATATCTGCAATCAAGAAGCTACAAAGTGACATGGAGGCATTGAAATCTGAAATGCGAATCTAAAGAAGGAAGTCATAATGGTCAAATTGAAGAATAACAAAACAATTATGATGAGAAAGACCCTCAAGAGCATAGCACGAAAACTCAATATGGACGAAGCTGATGATATTGAATATGTTCATGAATCACATGAATATGACATGATTTTTGTAGACAAGGATGGTAAAGCTATAGTTGGTGAAGAAAGAAATGGAATTGAGGATCGTAATGATGAAACCTATGAGGATCGTGAAAGGAGATGACACCATCATAGGAGAACACATTCTCAAGGACATGTCTTAGAATTGATGAGAAAAGAATTACAAGAGGTGGGAGAACTCATATGTTAGGCCTTTAATCGAACTATTAAGGGGGTGAATATAGTTTCAACAATCAATTCAAATTAAAACTTAAAGTATGAGGAACAGTTTATATATTGATAATAAAAAATGTTACAAAACTCTCTCAAAGAATGAACATATATTCTTGAGAGCTACTAGGTTACATGAATGATAAAATCTTAAATCAACATATATAGCGTAAATTTAATTTGTGCTTATATACTACACAGTTACATAATCAATCTATGATATGTTAAACATGGAAATACAATGCATATCTTATAATTGATTGCTACAAATACTAAAGTCCTACACAAACATATCTCTGCAAAATCTATCCTTCTGTGACATTATAAATCATTTCCTGATTTTCGGCTTCACAAATACTGATATGACTAGATGCTAATGATAAATACTGATCTTCAAATACCGATGATGCCTTCCTTAATCAAAATCTGATATCCTCATAAACTCTGATATCATCTTATCATAGATACACTGATAGTATATACTAATATCATCAATTACATCTAACATCAAACAACACATTTTTGGGGTACCTAAACCAGTGGAGAAGTCTACATCTATAAGTTACATTGACTCGCCTTTTCAGATAATATAGCACTTCCGGAGATACCCAAACAATTCACTGTATCCCATATGATGGCTTATGATGGCACTATAGACCCTCATGAACATGTGGCCCAATATAAATAACGAATGTTCACCATACCAATTCCTCATAACTACAAAGAACCATGTATGTGCAAAGGTTTTGGATCCACAATGACAAGACCAACTTTATAATGGATAGTGAGCCTTCCTAATGAAAAACTTATATCGTTTGCGGATTTGGTAGACGTCTTCGATCTCCAATTTTCAAGAAGCAGGAAATTCGAGAAAACAACAAGTGATTTTTATATGATTTTTCAGAAATACAGGGAGCCATTAAGGGAATACCTTACAGGGTTTAACAGAGAGAAAGCCACCATAAAAAACTGTAAAGTCCTTGTGACGCCCTCAATCTCGGGGTTAGGAATGATGACCCACATCACTAATAAACTAATATAATGTAGCAGCATAAATATATTAAACCCCGAAAACTACTAGAATCTAAACATGATAAAGTATGAGACAAGATTACAACTACCAACCAGAACATTATTATTACAATCCTTAATATAAATAAATCCAAATTATTAGATTCCAACTTGGGATCGACAGATAACCCAAAAGTATCTGATCCAACTATTACAATTCCCACCAACTATTTTCGTTTCCTCACACAACATCTACTTGATCTGGCACGTGAAATCCGATGGTAAGGAAAGAACCGTCAGGGACGCTCTTACGAGCGGTGTGCCTAAGTCTGGCCATCTTCTTGCTTAACTTCCATGGTTAGATCAACACAAATATATGAGCAAAAAGGCTCAGCAAGTAACTATTTAAACAATTTCTAAATATCAAAATAATAGAGGCATTCTTATTCTCAATAACTAGGAGGAAATATTCTTTCAATATTTAGGAAAGGAGTTCCAGGAGAGGGTTTCAAGGCTTTCAAGATTCAATCTTTGTAAATAAATTATTTCTCAATAACAAATGATAGGGTTCTTAGAAAATTTCATAGCTTTAAAAAAGATCATTCCAAGCTTTGAGTATCAAATATCAAAGTAGAGTGATAGGGTTCTCGATTTAGTTCAATTCAAACTATTCAATTTCAAATCAATTGCAATGAATAATGTTCGTTGCACAATTATAAATCCCTGACTTATATTCTAAAAAAACAAAGAACCCTTGATTGGAATATCCATAGTTTAGATATCATATGGGTTGTTAGGTAATGAATATAACACATAGGGGGTGAATGTGTTTTGGATTATTTTTAAGCTTTTTAAACTATTATGGATGTGGTGAACAAAGTAATCTAAGTTATAGAGATAAAGTGTTTTAACAGAAATAATAAAACATGCACATGAACACCCTATCTTCAAAACTCACTTAATTTTATATTAAAATTAAGTATGTCTTGCTACAAATTTATGGGTTCTTTATTGATAAAGAACTCAGCTTCTTTCTTGAGAGAGTTACAAGAATTTTTGATCTATTTGTTATAAATAAAACTCAAAATCCATTATTTATTCGATAGAACAGTAAACATAGGTTTTACACGGCATGCAATAGCATGTACTAAACCCTACTTTAAGTTAACTGAAACTTCCATTTATGGCTTAGTGTATCTTTGCAAATCGTGCATGTCTGTTACTTTACTTTGTCAGTTAA
This sequence comes from Apium graveolens, assembly GCF_009905375.1. NCBI lineage: Eukaryota > Viridiplantae > Streptophyta > Magnoliopsida > Apiales > Apiaceae > Apium > Apium graveolens. Next base: position 32,157 of record NW_027419757.1, on the reverse strand, counting down.
TCTAGGTCTTTGATCTTGTACTCTTCAAGTTACTTTTTGTAGACTTTTCAAACCAGTGATTGATTTGTTTGTTGATTGATAATCTTGGATATTTAACTGGTCTGCATTTTGTACTTTGAGTTTCATATCGAGAGCTCCAGTTTGTTATATAGAGAACTCGAAATCTCGATAAGTATAATGGCTTATCGAGATCTCTTATTACTCTATAGTTTTTTTGACTTATCGAAGTCTCTGAGTTCTCTATATGAGAATTTGGCTTGTCGAGATCTCTGAATTTCTGCATGTAGAAAAGACTTATCGATATCTCTGAGATCTCTATAGGCATATAGACTTATCGATATCTCTGAGATCTCTAATGAGAATTTGACTTGTCGATATCTCTAATCTTCACATCTTTAATTTGACTTGACGATATCTCTGAGTTCTCTATTGCAGAAATGACTTGTCGATATCTCCAATATTCATATCTTCTTTTGACTTGTCGATATCTCTGAGACTTCTCTATAAGCTATTTTTGACTTGTCATTCTAGAGTTCGTGAATGACTTCTCTATAAGATTTAATTTGTGACTTGTATATTTTTTGACTTAGAATGTTTTTCTCAAAATAGATTTATTCAACTCCAAGCTTCTTCATATTGTCTCTGAGGCATGATCTTCATGATCTTCTTCTAGAGTTTATTCTTAGGCTTTAGACTGTTTACAAAAAAAATACTCCAGTATAATCTATTTACAGTTTTACATACTTAAGTGATATAATACAAAATGCAAACTTAGATTATCATACAACTTACTTAGGGCTGTCAATTTGACTTAGTCTTGTTATGGTACAGGCATGTCTTGCATAACATAGGTGATCATCCCGTAATGACCTCCATCCGATCATTAAGGTACCTATGGAATTATTTCAGTCTATATACTGGACTAGCCCTTAGCCTCCTAAGTGACTGGACTAGTCCCACTAGCCTCTTACGTCTCTATCCAATCTTTAGGCATTCACTAGAAAAACCTTTATATTGGAAAACACAGAAGTTTAACTAAATTCTTTTTAAGATTACCAGTATTTGAAATCATTTGGATTCTTTTTAGTCGAAAGTTATTCTTAGGTTTAATTCAAAAGTTCAAGTGAATGAGCAAGTGAAGTTCAAAGGAAGTAAGTTGGGAAATGATTAAGCATCAAGTGTAGGTATTCACAATGCATGTTAAATAAGATGGTTTCAAGAAAGGAAACATTAACAAGGTTCAAGTTTACCATAACAGGCATTAGATTGTCTTGGTATTGGTTAGAAAGGATCTATCAAATTACGTAGGGTCAAAGAATCGCAAGGATAGAAAAAATATAAAAACAAGGTATAAGTACTTGAAAGAAAGTGCTACTATCAGGGTTAATCACAAGGGTCAATAACAGTATTAAGAAGATTCTTTACTCCATCAGTGCATATTATAAATATCCTCTTTACGATCAAATTACGATAATTGTAACGCCCCCAAATCCGGGGTCAGAGGATTTGGTCGTCACAATGAAACCTTAATCCGAAACAACATGTTTAATACTAAACAAATGGAATCAAAAGATATTTAAAATCTAGCACCCCAAAATAATCCAAGATCTTTTAAGGTTACAGTTCTAGAAACAAGATATCCAAATTCCATAAATAAAATTTTCACATTTTTTTTAACTATTTTCAACAATTCCCAAACTCAAAACTTAACCCACTAGTATAACTTCGAAAGGAAGTATACTAGGCCAACAATTCAATAATATAACTAATATTTATATATATATATACAACTTTATACAACAGAACTTACTCAAAATATGCAAACCCTGGACCAACCACCTTCCAACAGCTTCTTCTTTGCTTTCTTGAATTACTCAGCTAAATAATGCAAGTTAATCCTCACTTGAAGGTTAAATTTAAAAAAAGGAAAGTATTAGCGAAAAAAATGCTCAACAAGTTCATTATAACATATATATGGTCTTTTGATATAAAAGTCGACATCTGCCATAAAGCAGAACATTTAAAATCATAACTGCTGAATCAGAAAATTTGGTTAAGGAGCCCAATATTGGTTCCTAATCTGCATTCAAAACTCTTTTGATATTTTTGAGCAAAAATGCTTCAATAATACTTTGAATCTTGACGAGAATAAAACTCATAAAAAAGTGTTTACGGAAATATCGTAAATAATAACATGAAACAGTGACTATGGACTGAATGATAAACTTATATCCATTTTACTCGAAACACAATCATGATATCAGTTCTCATTTTGATGTCATATCAAATTAGATATCATTACTAACTTAGATGCTCATAACATACCAATACTGAAGTATTGAAGTCAACATCAATCATATATATCAATACCACTTTTGATAATAACATCAAATTAAATATCAATATCAATCAAAAACTAAATAACATATTTTATCCAAAAGAAAATACTTGATAAATCATTTATTATATGATTATCAAAAAGAATATAGCAATTTAGATTTGAACCAATTATACACTATGTTGTTCCTGATGATCAGTCACAAAACAACACTTTCGTATAATAGCTTGCATAAATATAGGCACCGGTATCCCGTAGCCATACCATACCTATAGGATATCCCAAAAAGGAATATGTTCGCCTTGCAAGATATTACACTTCCGTATAATAGCTTGCGTTGGATCGGTGTCTCGGCCACTTACGTTATAACCAGTAACCATCCAATTTTAAAACTAATTTATGAAAAGAGTCTAATTAATCGACATTCTTAATAATTTAGTTCCCCAATTTCACTTGGGTAGGAATCATTTCAAAATGAAATAAATTTCTCAAAGTATAAAACATTTATAAATCCGGTATTTGGATAAGTAAAAACACTTAACTATTCTGAACATAGAATAGTAGAAGAGTACTTGCATAATCAGAAGCAATCACTTTAATAGGTAAAGCATTTAACTATTCAAGAATTAGAATAGAGAAGAAAGATTTGTATAATATTAACTAGCAGTTTGATATGTAAAATATTGAACTATTCTGGAATTAGAATAGTATAGAGAAACTTGCATTTGGTTTTTAGCAGTTAAGCACACTCGCAATAACACGACTAATCTGCCATTCTGTCTCAAGACCTCACCGTCTTTTATTCCATTAATCCTTTGATATGTTGCTTCTGCGATGGCTGCAAGCCTAATATCAAGTACTACTTCATTTCACTTTTATCCAACGTCTTGTCCTGATCGACTCGAATGATCTGCATCTATAATTAAAAGATATAACCTTAATTGTCTACACGATAATTACTCGACGAACTAGGCGTCAAAACTCTATCGTCTACCCAAACGATAACCCACACATAATTAAACAATCAAATACAAGACTCTTAAATCATGTACGCTTGTAATTCACAAAGCACTTAAACATATAACTCACGTATCATAAAATTCATATAACACATGATTCAGTTCAACAGAACATTCGACTCGGTATATTTAAAACTGAAATCGAGTCAAAATATGAATTTTTCATAAACACGCGACTCAGAACCGACTTGCAAAACAAGCGACCTTTTGAAACAAAAGGATTTATGTCTCGAAAGTTATAACGACCGACAAAACACAAGTAATATTCTAATTTTTATTTAGACTGCCTCAAAAATTTATAAATTTTAGCCCTAGAGAAAATTTTGCTTTTGTACCCGAATAAAAATAATAAATAGATAAACAAATAAATTAATAAATAATTAATTAAAATAAAATTTTAGGCTAGAATTAATTCTTGGAAAATTTTATTAGTCGTTTAAAAATTCTATTGCGTGTGCGGAGATCCCTAATTTTATTGATAATAATTATTAGCCAATTATTTTATAAATTTATTTTATTGGAGCAGCTAATTAATTTATTTAGAATACTATTTTATTTTATCTAGTAAAATTATTTTTTTAGATTTAAACTCTAGTAATGATTTATTTGAGATTCAATAAAATTAGTACCATAGTAGTTTTAAGATATTTTAATTCAACTCACCTAGGAAAAAAAATTTATCTTTATTTTTTTTATTTAGTTGGTAATAATCTTTTCATCATAAAGAGAAAATAATAAATAAAATAAAATGATTGGCTTATAAGTGAAGCTTGTTAGATATTTTGATTAGAAGCATCTAGAGGTGAGATTTTTTTAGGAAGAGTCTAGATGAAGATATCCTTATAAAAAAATAATAATTAGAGTTACCAAGGTTCTTTTAGAATACTCTACGTCTGTGAAGAGTGAAAGTTCAACATGGAGAATTTAGGAGACTCAATTGTATCGTTAAGGTAACTACTGCTCTCTTAATTTTGATTAGTATCTTTATCTTTAAAAAAAATTCTAGAGAATTATTAGGCATTAGATTAGTATTGTTTTGTGGCAGTGTGTTGTAAATTTCAGCTTTTGAGTTTTATTTATACAAATAACAAAATGCTAAGATGTAATTAAAGGGGGCTTGGATTTTATTTATTTATTTATTTACATCAAAAGGGGTTACGAGGTTAAAGGGGGAGGAGGACAATAAACTAGGTTTTGGTTTTTACAGATTGAGTTTGGTTGTTGTAGTTATAGTCTCAATTGCAAATAGGGTGGAGAAGGAGTTGTATATATGTGGGTTGTTTGGCTGTTGGAGGAAGAGAAAAAGGGGCGGAGCCACCGCGGCTGTTGAGTCGTCGACGGTGGTTTCTGACATGGTGATGGGAAGCGGAGGTTACAGGAATGGAGGGAAGGTGCTGTGTTGTTAGTAGTGTGAGTTTTGTTGTGTGTTGCAGAGTGTGGGAGGGATGAAGGTGGAGCCACCACCCATGTGGTGGTGGAGATGGTGCAGGCGGCGACGTAACGCCGTTGCTGGTGGCCGCGAAAGAGAAAGAGAGAGAGAGAGAGGGGGGGGGGAGAGAGAACAAGAGAGAGAGAGAGAGAGAAAGAGAGGAAGAGGGAGAAAGAGTTTGGCCGGAAAATGGGTGGGTAGTAATTTTTGGGAAAACAATTGATGGGAGCTTGTAGATCGGGCTATGGGCAGCAAGATTATGCGAAGAAATTCAGGTTTCGGGTTAGCCGGAAAATGAGGTGTTGGGGGCGGAAAGGTTGAGGATGAGTTTGGGGAAGATGGGGGTAAATCTGTAAATTGGTAAAATGAAATTAAAATGAATTGATAAATAATAAGTATTGTTAATTGGATAATAAATAATGGGTAATAAATGAAATAAAAGAATTGGACAAATAAAAGTGACATTTAAAAAATAAAGAAATAGTTGGATTAATGGGAAAAAGAAATGAGATACAAGTAACGTATTATTATTTTTGGTTAAACAAGAATTAGAGTATTAAATTATGGAATATAGTGTAAATTATGATTAAAAATAATACAAGATACCTAGAGTGGATGCATTGTTACCAAGTTATTTAATAGTAAAATAATTATGAAATAAAAATAGAAGAGTATAAAGGTGATTACAAATAAAGTCAAATTTTAGGGATATTATCGTTAGCTTAGTATAATTTAATAAATAAAATGACTCGATTAATTCATTATTAAAATAATGAATTAAAAGTTTAATTGGAATTAAAATATTTTAAGAAAGAATATTTAGAGTGAGTGTTTGAGCTCCTTTATCGAATATTATTTAATATTCTTTATTTTAAGAATTGATAGAAATTCTATTTTTACTTCGTGGAATATTGGAGCAATATTGAGCTCGCGTATTATTTTAAATTATTATAATTATTCTCAGCATACGGGCGAGTAAGGCAAGTTTACTATCTCTCCACTCACCTTAAAAATATTTATTTTCGTAAATATTTTTAATTATATTTTTCCCAAGTATTGTTTATTTCAAATTTATTTATTTATTTAAGAATGATTTATTTTTTGAACTTTAAAAATATTATCATCATTTTGGATTAGTTATTTGTATTTAAATTTCTTTGATCGAATACCCTATCTTTTAATAAACCTTAGTCGTACTCATTGTTCGAGACGAATCCTTTTAATTTCTTTTAGTTAAAGTTTGATTCCTTAATTTGTGTCAACCACATTCGTTTCTTGTCGGTTACATCTATTGTCCAGATGTATCCACTTTTATTGAAATCAAGGACTGATTCATTGTTCGAATCAGAAATTATTAGAAAATATGTTAAGTTTATTACTCATAGTGATTGGCTCTACTCACAATGATCCTGAACGTTATTTAGTCGTTTGGTTATTCTTTTGATTTGAGATAACCAAATAATTTTTCTTTGAACTTGACCATTCTCTTTGTTCGAGATGGTTACCTTCTTTTCTTTCTAGACGATGCCTTGTTCGTGTCGTCTAAAATTATTTTCTTGTTCTCTGGATTAATCCATTGTTCGGGTTAATGTAATTTATTTGGAAAGCGCTAGCTCTGTGCTAGACTTAGCAAATAAATTTTCTAGTGTCTAGATTCATTATCAAGGAACTACTCGGGGATTCATATTCAAAACTGGTCAACGTGGTCCAGAAATGTTGACCATGATTGTATGGTCCGGAAACGTTGACCATATTTAATCCGGTCCGTGATGGTTAAACATGGTTAGTGACAATGTGTTATGTTCAAAGTGACATTGGCTCTGTGAAAACCAGGGTTGTGTGATAACCCATTTATGATTAATTGCTAGAAAAATTTGAAATGTAAGGCGGGACTTGCCTGAAGGCACTGATCACGCTACACGCGAGTTCTGCAGGAGTCGATACTTGTGACATGGTAGTTAATCGAGCCATGGGGTATCGAAAGGTTGATGACCAGTATGCTCTTGTGTCATGTTGTTTAAAGATGTGTTTGAGTTTGTTTAAAGATGTGTTTGAGTTTGTTAATATTCTCAAATTCGAGATTTATTATTTAAATTGTCAGTTATCTTTTATTCTTAAAATTTCAAATGTATTCTGTTATTTCCTATTTTTTTGGGTATTGGATAAATTGTGAATTTGTTTAGCATATTAATGCTCACACTTGCTATCATTACATTTCTTTTAGCGGTCAAATCAGAAAGTGATGAACATCCAAATTCGTGTGCGGAGGGCAAGGAAAAGATGCCAAGTTCAAGCATGGATCGTTAGATTGTCTGTATGCCAGCTATATGGTATGGAAGTCTCCTAGTAGTGGAATAAATTTTAGTTATGTAATAAAGTTCTAGTGGTTGATACTTTGGTTCGCGGAGTATGTATGGTATTAGTAAGTGATCCTTGGATCTGTGGACGTGATAAGATAAATGTAATAAAGTACTTTTTATGCTATTATAATAATAAACAGGTATTTGATACACTAAATGATGTGGCGACCTAAATCTGTGAAAGAGCGGGTTTGGGGGCGCTACAAAGGTGGCATCAGAGCTATAGTTATATTCTTAGGACGCGAACCCCTAGGAATGTAATTTGAGAGCGAAATAAGATTATACTAAGTACGTATAACTTTAAACCTATAAGAATTTAGCTAAACCTAACTATTAAGATATAAGACTTACTGTGGAGTATATTAGAGAATTAAGTAGATTTTAGAGACTAATATCTAATAACAACTTGGTGCAATTGTGTATATGTATATAGATGTCAGGCACCCGATCTGTTCGTGGTACCCGATCTGTTCGTGATAGACCCCTGACGCCATACCCTCGAGACGCATTCAGCTCTGGTTCCGAGTCTGACAGTGATCCTTTAGAGGAGATTATGGTTATCGACAGTGATAGCGATGACTCATCCATTGCGGTTATATCTCCACCACCAGTTACACCCCTTCAGATCGTTGATTTGGATGATGAGGTTGACTCTGTACCTGTAGTGACACCTACAGCTGTTTCTGCTCCTGAGGTACAGGATTCTGTGTATGCTTCACTGGCGGAGATCACCCTTGTTGTACCTTTATCTGCACTCACTCAGACGTTATCATCTGCTTATGTATCACCCGAGTCTAGAGAGGGGGATGTCATGGTTGCTGAGTTGGTTAGTCACTTCCACCCTGCCTCGGTCGAGCCCCAGACCCATATGATCACTACTGATAAGTATCGTTTTGAGATACCGAGCCCTGTTAGGACCGAGCGTGTTGATGAGAGCCAGCTTTCACCAGTCTGTACTGAAAGATTGATTAGCTCTGCACCTCCAGGACCACTTGTCTCTTTATCTGCTCTGTTTTCTGCTCCAGCTCCTATTTATGTGTAGGCTCCTGTAGAGCCGACTGTTCTTGGTCCCATAGTTGCTGTTACTTCTGAGGCACCTGTTTATGACACTGCACCTCATGCACCTCCTGTATCTGTTCATACTCCTGATACTAGCCCTGTAGGCGCTACGGCTGTTATGCCACCGTTACCCATTGCTCCTGATGTGGCCGAGATTGGCATGGTGCCATTTCACCTTTACTACTCATTGTTCCAGCAGCATCAGTGGTTATGGCATAGGTATGAGGAGGTTTTTGACACTAGGGAGTCTCTTATCAGGCTACTTACTGTTACAGACCCTAATCGTGTTCACCTTGGTGGTAGTGCTTTGACTAGGGATGTTCAGATGTTGATTGTTCACCAGATTGCTGAGACTATTCTGACTGGTTTGAGGAGTTCTATTGTTGGGATACCATCTTCGAGTTCTGGCCAGGTTGATAGCGCCACGGTGGCCGCACTTGTGGAGAGAGCGATCACGGAGTTTCTTGGGAGGATCACCTCGTTGTTCGGTCATTGACCGATCATGACTATGAATATTGTGCAGTCTTTTGACTTTTTGAGGGATAACACGTCTATAGAGTGTGTATTCCTATCTTTTGGTGACTCTTACTTATGATGCTAGCTGCTGACTGTACTGCTGATAGTTGTAGTGATAGATTTGATGCTGATGAGGCTTGCAGACTTTTTGTTTTGATGCAGTCTCGAGATTGACATAGTAGTTGACTTGATCCCTAGTATGTAGTAGGATGTTATGACAATGTACTTTAATCATTATGGTGTACCGATATTTTGACCCAGCCTGTTGGGGTATCACTTTGGTTATGTATTATGATATACTCTCTGTCGGCAGACTATGATATCATCATCAGATGGTTGATGACTCATTTACATTATGGATGTTATCGTATTTTATATTTGTTAGCATTTTATTATATTGCCTTGGTAGATTTTACATGGTTGCGATATTTACCGAAACTTTTCAAAAGATAGAAAACCGTTTCCTTTAAAACCAAGATGAACACGATCTACAACGAAACTACTAAGTTTTCAAAATTTAAAACTTAAAAAAAATGATTAAAACTCGAGATTCACATAATGAGATATGATGTATATTTTGGGAAATAGTTTGATTATTATTATGTTACTCAAGTTCAAGAGACTTATTTTAGGAAAAAGGATTTCATGATTATATTCAACTCGAATTTGAGGTTTACCTTTTTGTCATGATATACAAGAATTTTTCGGAAAGACTATTGTTTATACCATGTTATTTTTAACTTGTTGGGATATTATACTATTTTGGAATATTTTAATCAACCTATTGTTTTAATCTAAATAGCAAGAAGATGCCCAGAGGACGGCCTAAGAAGAACCATCCACCTCCACCAAAAGAAGAGAGCCATGATACCCAACCTCACCTACAACAAAACTAAGACCGAAGGCAACATAGGGACCTGACCCCACCTCAGAATCAAGATGATCCTATGCGACTATTGGTGGCATTTCTGCGACAACAAACTCAAAATCCTCCAACTAGAGGAGTGGGACCACAAGATCAGCAAACCCCATCTACTGTTACCTTCAAATCCTTTAAATCTTTGAACCCTCCTGAGTTCAAAGGTACCACTGACCCTGTTGAGGCTCGAGTTTGGCTTCGTGAGATCGAAAAGACATTTGAAATAGTTGATGTTGAAGAAGAGAAGAAAATTATCTTTGCTGCCTATATGCTAAAAGGAGAAGCTAACTATAGGTGGGAAGCCAACAAAACACTTGAAACCACTTTTCCTATACCATGGACTAGATTTACGGAACTGTTCTTCCAAAAGTACTTTCCAAAATACATGGAGAATCAGATGGAACTTAAGTTTTTAGAACTTAAGCAAGGAAACATGTCGGTAGCTGAATATGAAGCTAAGTTCACTGAGCTCTCTAGGTTCGTTCCATACCATGTTGACACTGATGAGAAGAAAGCCAAGCGATTTCAGCAAGGACTAAAACCTTACATTCAGAACCGCATAGCTGTGTTTAAAATCACCAACTACACCACACTAGTCCAAAAAGCTGCAATTGTGGAAAGTGGAAGCGAGCTGTATGCTAAGGACGCAAATATGAAGAAGAGAAATTTCCAAAACCATAGTGGAAGAAGCATTGAGAAAAAGGTTGAAAATCAGCCAGGGAAACGACCTTTTGTGAAACGTGAGGACATGAATGTTGGAAATTGAAGGATTGAAAATGTTGGTGCTCGGAAGGATAATCCAAGATTCAGGACCCCTCAAAACTCTAACTTGCTTCAGGGAAGACCACATGTACCTGAGTGCAAAACATATGGAAGAAAGCATCCTGGGGAATGTTATCAGGCAAATGTCACTTGTTTCAACTGCGGACAAAAAGGATACTATGCATCTCGCTGCAAGGAAAAAGCTACTATTTGTTACTCTTGTGGGAAGAAGGGTCACATTGCTAAAGATTTCCGAAAGCAAGCACCTAAGGAAAGCTCTAAACTTAGACTTATGGCACCTCCAAGCAACAAGCCTACTACACGCACTTTCAACATGATGGTTAAAGATGTCGTTGCTGATAATGATGTGATAGCAGGTACGCTTCTAGTTAATTCTGAAGATGCATGTGTTTTAATTGATTTCGGTGCTACAAGATCTTTTATATCTTTGAACTTTATGAGTAAGTTGGGCATCGAGTCAGCTACATTAGAAGAAGTTATGGCCATAGAAGCAGCAAACCAGGAAGTTGTCAATGTTGATCAAGTATGTCAAAATTGTGACATAGAAATATGTGGACAACAGTTTACTGTTGACCTCATTCCTTTTAAGTTAGGAGAATTTGACGTGATTTTAGGAATGGATTGGTTAGTTAAATATGACGCACAAATCAATTGTCGACGAAAGCAAGTAAGTGTGAAAAAGCCAGAGGGTAAACGAGTAATGATGCATGGACGAAAATAAAGGAAGAAGTTCTTAACCATGATGAAAGCAAAGAGATTCCTTCGGCAAGGATGTCAAGCTTATTTAGCTCACATAATAGACATAGAAAAGCACACCCCTAAGATCAAAGAAATTCTTGTTGTTAATGAATTTGAAGATGTCTTTCCGGAAGAATTACCGGGAGTGCCCCTGATAGGGAGATAGAATTCACGATCGACCTTGCTCCAGGAACACAACCTATTTCTAAAGTACCTTATAGGATGTCACCCATTGAAATGAAGGAATTGGTGACCCAACTACAAGAGCTGCTAGAAAAGGGAGTGATTCGTCCTAGTGTGTCTCCTTGGGGAGCACCAGTACTGTTTGTAAAGAAGAAAGATGGATCCATGCCATTGTGTATCGATTATCGTGAATTAAACAAGATGACAATAAAGAACAAATATCCACTACCGAGGATTAATGACTTGTTCGATCAACTAAAAGGAGCTGCTCACTTTTCAAAGATTGACTTAAGGTCAGGATATCATCAACTAAAAAACAAGCCTGAAGATATTCCAAAGACCGCTTTTAGGACTCGATACGGGCATTACGAATTTTTAGTCATGCCATTTGGATTGACGAATGCTCCAGCTGCCTTTATGAATCTAATGAATAGAGTATTCAAGAAGTACCTGGACAAGTTTGTAATTGTATTTATTGATGACATCTTGATATACTCCAAAACACCTTATGAGCATGCGGAACACCTTAGATTGACTTTGGATATCTTAAGGAAAGAAAAGTTGTATGCTAAATTTTCAAAATGTGAGTTTTGGTGGGAGAAAGTGCAATTCTTAGGTCATATAGTAAGTCGTGAAGGAATTTCTGTTGACCCTGAAAAAGTGGAAGCGGTTGCAAATTGGGAACAACCAAAGACACCAACGGAAGTTAGGAGCTTTCTTGGATTAGCTGGCTACTATCAAAGGTTCGTCAAAGATTTTTCCAAAATATCCACTCCGTTGACCAAACTCACAAGAAAGAGCGAGAAGTTTGAATGGACCCCGAAATGTGAAGTGAGTTTTCAAGAACTCAAGAAGAGATTAATATTTGCACCAGTTTTAACCTTACCCGATGAGAAAGGAAACTTTGTAATTTACAGTGACGCGTCGCATAAAGGCCTAGGTTGCGTTTTAATGCAAAATGGTAAAGTAATTGCCTACGCTTCTCGACAACTAAAGGAATACGAGACTAGGTACCCAACACACGATCTGGAATTAGCAGCCATAGTGTTTGCACTTAAGATTTGGAGACATTATTTATACGGGGAAAAGTGCGAGATCTACATGGACCATAAAAGTCTGAAGTACATTTTCACCCAGAAAGATCTGAATATGAGGCAGAGACGTTGGTTGGAATTGATAAAGGACTACATTGCACGATAAACTATCACCCTGGAAAGGCAAATGTCGTTGCAGACGCTTTGAGTAGAAAAGAAAGACTTAAGATGTTGATTACTTCGGAAGAGCTGATCAGGGAGTTCGAGAAGATGGAATTAGAAGTCAAGATTCCAGTCCAAGATAAAGAATACGTATTTGAGATTCATGTGCAACCAGAGCTAATTGAGAAGATACACAGATGTCAAGAGAAGTTTCTAGAAGAAAGAAGGTCTGAGTTGACAGGAGAAGAACTTCGAAGTTCAAAAGACGAAAAAGGAATTAAGAGATTTGCCTCACGAATCTGGATTCCGAATGTTGAAGAGTTGAAACATGAGATAATGAATGAAGCCCATAAGTTACGTTATTCAATTCATCCAGGGAGCACAAAAATGTATCAGGACATTAAGCAAAATTATTGGTGGCCCAATATGAAAAGAGAGATTGCAGAATGGGTTAGTAGGTGCTTGACATGTCAACAGGTAAAAGCTGAACATCAAAGGCCAAGTGGACTTTTGCAACCTCTAGAAATTCCCGAGTGGAAGTGGGAGCATATTATAATGGATTTTGTGGTAGGTTTACCTCGAACTAGAGCCAATCATGACTCGATATGGGTTATATTGGACCGACTCACTAAATCAGCACATTTCCTACCAATAAATAAAAGGTACACAATTGAGAAATTGGTGACTCTATATTTAAAGGAAATAGTGACTCGACATGGAGTCCCTGTGTCTATAGTGTCAGATAGAGATGCCAGATTCACATCGAAGTTTTGAAAAAGCTTTCAGGAATGCCTTGGTACAAGACTTAGTATGAGCACCGCTTATCATCCACAGACGGATGGACAAAGTGAAAGGACTATTCAAACACTAGAGGATATGTTAAGAGCTTGCGCTTTGGATTTCAAAGGGAGTTGGGATGACCATTTACCTTTAGTTGAGTTCGCCTATAATAATAGCTATCATTTAAGTATAGGTATGGCTCCTTATGAGGTATTATATGGAAGGAAGTGTCGCTCACCGGTTTGTTGGGATGAAGTTGGAGAAAGGAAGTTATTAGGCCCAGAAATGATCCAGCAGACTAAACAATCCATTGAAAATATCCGAAAAAGGTTAGTGGCTGCTCAAGACCGACAGAGAAAGTACGTGAATCAAGGAAGAAGAGATAAGGAATTTGAAATTTGAGAAAAGGTTTTATTAAAGATTTCCCCTTGGAAGGGTGTGATGAGATTTGGTAAGAAAGGCAAATTGAGCCCTCGATTTATTGGACCTTTTGAAATCTTAAAGAGGGTCGGATCAGTCTCTTATCAATTGGCATTACCACCAGATCTACAACATATTCACGATGTATTTCATATATCTGTACTAAAGAAATATCATCAAGATAACCACCATGTCCTTAATTACGAGCCGATTGAGGTAAAATCTAATTTGACTTATGAAGAGCAACCGGTGGAAATTATAGATCGGAAAGTACAAGAATTAAAAAAGAAGAATATACCTTTGGTCAAAGTGTTATGGCGAAATCACGCAACTAAAGAAGCGACTTGGGAACTGGAGAGTGAGATGCGCAACAAGTACCCGTTTCTATTCAGCGACGAGAGTGATTCCGGGGACGGAATCCTATAAGGAGGGGAGAATGTAACGACCGACAAAACACAAGTAATATTCTAATTTTTATTTAGACCGCCTCAAAAATTTATAAATTTTAGCCCTAGAGAAAATTTTGCTTTTGTACCCGGATAAAAATAATAAATAGATAAACAAATAAATTAATAAATAATTAATTAAAATAAAATTTTAGGCTAGAATTAATTCTTAGAAAATTTTATTAGTCGTTTAAAAATTCTATTGTGTGTCCGGAGATCCCTAATTTTATTGATAATAATTATTAGCCATTTATTTTATAAATTTATTTTATTGGAGCAGCTAATTAATTTATTTAGAGTACTATTTTATTTTATCTAGTAAAAATTATTTTGTTAGATTTAAACTCTAGTAATGATTTATTTGAGATTCAATAAAATTAGTACCATAATAGTTTTAAGATATTTAATTTAACTCACCTAGGAAATTTTTTTATCTTTATTTTTTTTATTATTTAGTTGGTAATAATCTTTTCATCATAAAGAGAAAATAATAAATAAAATAAAATGATTGGCTTATAAGTGAAGCTTGTTAGATATTTTGATTAGAAGCATCTAGAGGTGAGATTTTTTTAGGAAGAGTCTAGATGAAGATATCCTTATAAAAAAATAGAAATTAGAGTTACCAAGGTTCTTTTAGAATACTCTACGTCTATGAAGTGTGAAAGTTCAACAGAGAGAATTTAGGAGACTCAATTGTATCGTTAAGGTAACTACTGCTCTCTTAATTTTGATTAGTATCTTTATCTCTAAAAAATTTTCTTGAGAATTATTAGGGATTAGATTAGTATTGTTTTGTGGCAGTGTGTTGTAAATTTCAGCTTTTGAGTTTTATTTATACAAATAACAAAATGCTAAGATGTAATTAAAGGGGGCTTGGATTTTATTTATTTATTTATTTACATCAAAAGGGGATTACAGGGTTAAAGGGGGAGGAGGACAATAAACTAGGTTTTGGTTTTTACAGATTGAGTTTGGTTGCTGTAGTTATAGTCTCAATTGCAAATAGGGTGGAGAAGGAGTTGTATATATGTGGGTTTTTTGGCTGTTGGAGGAGGAGAAAAAGGGGCGGAGCCACCGCGGCTGTTGAGTCACCGACGGTGGTTTCTGACATGGTGACGGAAAGTGGAGGTTACAGGAATGGAGGGAAGGTGTTGTGTTGTTAGTAGTGTGAGTTTTATTGTGTGTTGCTGAGTGTGGGAGGGATGAAGGCGAAGCCACCACCCATGTAGTGGTGGCGATGGTGCAGTCGGTGGCGTAACGCTGTTGCTGGTGGCCACGATAGAGAGAGAGAGAGAGAGAGAGAGAGAGAGAGAGAGAGAGAGAGAGAGAGAGAGAGAGAGAGAGAGAGAGAGAGAGAGAGAGAGAGAGAGAGAGAACGAGAGAGAGAGAGAGAGAGGGAGAGATAGAGAGGAAGAGGGAGAGAGAGTTTGGCCAAAAAATGGGTGGGTAGTAATTGTTATTCCCAGTAGACTAACAATGAGATTTACAGAAGGGGGGTTGAATGTAAATCTCAAAACTTTTTCAAGTTTTGAGCAGTTTCTAAGGCTAAGTATTTAAGTGAACAAATGTGTGTGAATTGCTTGAAGCTAATACAGACAGACATATATTCAAACACAAATGTAAAGAACACAAAAAACTTAAAAACTTTTCTGGTGGATTTGTTATTCCACCAGAGATGTGTTATTACAGAAAATATGTGATTCAAAGAATTAAATCACAGCTGCTTCCTAGTACAAACTAGATGATTTTCTCTCTTGATATTTCTAAACAGCTTAGGAAAATTCTTATCTAATTACTAGCTGCTACTTGGTTTATATAACACCAAGTTTACAAGTGAAGACAAAACTGTAAAATACAATTGAAAGGATTCTTCACATGTTTCTTCTTCATTTCTCTATCCAATGTAATCTAGGATAATCTGTGAATCTTTGAATACTTCCTTGTTTGCATCAGAATGGGAATGCTGCATTTTCTTGATTCCTCCTAGACGCTTCCACATTCCAGTTTGTCTCTGTCAACCCATGTGCCTCTATCAGCTTGTGAATTGTCACTATCAACTGCTAATGAACCAAGCATCCGTTGAAGCTTTCATCCATTGATGCCTTATCCATTGAGGCTTTATCCGTTGAATCTTTATCCGTTGATGCATTATCAGTTGAAGTCTTTATCCGTTGAAACACTTATCCGTTGATGGATATTATCCATTGAAGCATCAGAGACATCCGTTGAAGCTTTGTTTCTTATCCGTTGAAGGTCTTCAATCTCCGTTGATACTTCTTCACTTATACAAAATTACAAGGCATGAAATATTTACAATTAGCCCTCCCATTTGTATATCCATTAGTAGTCAACATGACTGATAATTTCCTACAACATCTAAGAATTACAACTTGAAACCAGAGAATAAAATGTGCTACAATACTAAACTTATTGCTAAGTAAAGCTACTCCTTCAACGGATAGCCAAGATGGTCTTATCCGTTGAGGCTACAATCACTAGATTTCTACTTAAGTGTTTTGTTTAACTTATCATCAAACTGATACACATATTCCTAACAATCTCCCCCTATTTATGTCTACTAGAACTGTAGGCATAAATTTGGGTTTAGCTTGATGATAACAAAACACTTGACAAATATATTAACTGTAATAAAGCAGAAATTCAAAAGTGCTACAAAAATGTGTATGCTGAGATGGAATTGAAGAGTTACATTATTTCCAAGGGTGCTCCTTTAGCCTGAGCAGATTACTTCCTTTTCCTTTGATCCCTTGTTTTCTTTCCTAGCCTCCTGTCATTCTCCTCTATTTGAAGTTGAAGTTGTATGTAGAATTCAGCTTCATCTTCTTCATTGATGTCCAACTTAGATTGCATATCCTTGAGAGTTTCATTACTGGCAATCTTGAACTGATCTTCAATTCTGAAAAATCTTCTGACTCCTTTGTTGTCTCTGAACTCCATCAACCAATAAGGTGATTTGTGAATTGTATTTCCTCTTT
Organism: Apium graveolens; assembly: GCF_009905375.1. NCBI lineage: Eukaryota > Viridiplantae > Streptophyta > Magnoliopsida > Apiales > Apiaceae > Apium > Apium graveolens. The sequence goes on along the minus strand of NW_027419757.1, from coordinate 14,975 downwards.
CTTGAATGAATAAAGTTCTAGGCAAAGCATTGGGCTCCCTCCAAGTTTTCCTTATGTTGGCAATCTTGTTGAGAATCTCAGTCTTGGCAGTCCTGGTAAAGCCAGAATCCCTTTGTATGGCTGAGTAGACTCTAATCAAGGTAGAGTAGCCTTCATTCAGAATTCTGTAAAGAGGCCAGGTTCTTTCCCCATCTCCTTTATATTTGAACACTAGTCTTTCTGGTAGCTGTCTGTAGGCAGCTATTCCCCTTACTTCCTCCAGCTCATCCAGATAGAGTTCAATGTCTGAAAATTCTTTTATGTCACAGATGTGAACATAATCATCTTTGGAGGCTTGAGGTTTAGGCTTAGGCTTCTGTGTGAATTTGATTGAGGCTCTAGAGGGTGTTGATTTGATTCTTCTTTTCTGCTTCTTTGATGATGGAGAAGAGGTTAGGAAGGTGGGCAATTTGATGGTATCCCAATCAATTGGTTCCTCCTTGGGAATGATTGTTTCACCATGAATGTTCATGAAGGGGTCAGGCACAATGGGTTCAGGAATAGAGGGTAGTGGTTTGGATATTGATTGGGTTTCTTCAGTCTTATCTACCATTTTTCTCTTTGCATTGACCTTCTTTCTGTTCCCTTTCTGCCATTCTTCTCTTCCCTTACTTCTTTCCTCCATCTCAGTACCAACCATGTCCCCAATAGCTTCATCTTCACTTTTGTCTTTAATTTCTTTTTGTTCTCCAGCCTGACTTGACTTTAGCTTTTTGTCAAGCTTTGCTTGTGCTCTTTTGTCAGCCTTTAGCTGTTTGGCTTCTTCCTTCAACCTTCTGGTTTCTTCCCTCTTGGCTATTGAGAATTTGGGATGTCCTTGCATCACACATATGCTCTTTCCCTCTCTGAAGATAATAGCCATGTTTCTCCTTACAGCCACATCCATGGTCTCTTTGAGATATGAGATACTTCTACCCAAAAGCTTGTCCTCATCAGCCTTTGGAAGAGGAAAATCCACTTCTTTCAGAGGATTCTTTGTAGAGTCCTTATTGGATCTATTGTTGGGCTTGAGGACCATAGGTTTCAAATCCATGGAAGAAGTCTCTCCAACCTTATTCCTCCCTACTGGCTTGAGTTCCATAATAATTGATTCCACTTTTGTGCTGTGCTTCACAGATTATGATTGAGAAGTTGTAGAACCAAATATTTGTTGCATCTTTTCATCAATCTTCTTCCTTTGCTCTTTGACTTGCAATTCAGCTGCTGCTATCTGGATTAGATCAATTCCATCAAGCTTTCCTTTGATTTGAATAATTGGAGAAGTGGTGATGACAGGAACTAGCACTTGAGAAATTTGAACTGTTGTTGATGGCCCTCCTTCCCCTTTCCCTTTATTCTCTCCCTTTTTGTTATCATCAAGGGTAGGAGTCAAACCTTGTGCATTGGCCAGCTGCATCAGTAGATTTGTTTGAGTTTGTTGATTCTGAAGAATGGTGACCATAGAATCTTTAATGATTTGAACCCTGTTTTCCAATCTGGCCAGTCTCTTATCAACATCAGATTCTTTCCTCAGTCTCCCCAACAAATCTTGCATAGTACCATAAGGTATGACTGAATCCAACTTCTCAGCATTGTAGGATTTTAGATCAGCAATGTCCTGTTTGAGCTCATCCACACTTAGATTTTGTTGGAAATGCTGCAACTGCAAGAGATGCAGAGATTCCAGATGAGCTTGAAGAATTGCCTTGGTACCAGCATCTGTAGACTCCTGAAGGGCCTGCTGAATTGTCATGACTTGTCTAATCAAAGTGACACTAAACTCTCTTGGTGTGGAGGCTTTTGCCCATGCCCATTCAGGAAGATCAGGAACAGAACTTGGGCCTACTACTCCCCCTAAGTTCATGCTCTCATCCAAAGAATTAGAGTCATCATCATTAGAATTCACTCCAAATTCTTCAGATGGCTCACCAGCTTGAGAAGGCAGCCTGTTAACAGCAGCTTTGTCTCTGAGAAGAGCTCTGAAGTGTGTACAATGTGTAATGTCTGTTCTGCCTCCACATTACCATGAGCAGCCAATAATTGATAGGCTGAAACAGGATGAGTAAAAGTGTCAGCATCCAAGGAAATGTTATCAATTGCAGCTTTGAAATGTTGCTGAAATTGTCTTTCCTTTTCTGCATCATCCACTTTCATTGACTCACTAGCAATGGCTGGATCCACCCTTATAGCTTCTGTACCTGCCTTTTTCTCTTTTTCTCTATTTTCTTGCATCAGGGGCTCCCCCTGGCTCACGCACACCCTCACACCCTCACCCTCACCTTCTAAGGTGGCACTCCCCTCACTCACTTTTGCCATGCTGGAAGAAATAGCATGCATGTGGTGACTCTCAACCTCTCCTTTTGCCTGGGAGCAACCCAGCCTCTCACTCAAAAGATCACTCCCTTCCCTCAAACCTAAAAGTGATTGTACAGTAGCCATGTCCTCTATAGTTGGTATTGTTTCTGTTATGTGTGTAGAGACGATCAACGGATAGGGAGTATCCGTTGAAGTGGAAACTAATGGTATCAACGGATAACTGCTGTTAAGCTTATCCGTTGAAGAACAACCACTTGTCAACGGATGAGAGATATCCGTTGAAGAAGGAAAAGATGTAGATATAGAAAGTGACATGATTGTTGAATCTGTGGGAATTGATTTTAAGTTAGGTAACACAGATTCTTCAACTACATCTGAAAGAATTGGCTGATGATCCAACAAATCATCTAAGAGATGATGATCAACAGGTTTTGAGTGGGGCCCCTCCCTGAGTTTTAATGAGGGAGAATCAGGAATTGATGTGAATATCATATTCACATCCAGAGAGGGTGACGGAGAGTTTGATGATTGGTGTGTTTCTATTATGAGAGAATGGGGCTGTGATTCCACATTTGCTGGAATTACATCAAGCCGAATTTGTGAAGGCTCAGATACAGGTGGATGTATCTGTGCTGTGTGTGTCCCTTGTGTGGAAACTAGGGTCTTGGCCTTCTTCTTCCTTGAAAAGGCTTTAATTGGTGAATGTGTGGCTTCAGTGTCCCTCCCTCTTTTGTTCTGTGTCCCTGGTTGGGGACTATTTTCAATAGTTACATCCTTTTGGGAGGATACAACTAGGGATGTGTTGGACTCCTTTTTAACCACCACAGTCTTTTGAGAGACTGTGGCTTGGCTGGCTTGGGTACCACTCACCTCTCCCACCTTATCCTGGGGGGTTTCTTGATGTTCACCCCTCCCCTCACCACTCACACCCTGTTCACTCCCTTCAGGGTTTATGGTAGTTGTTACAACTGTTGTCTATTGAGAAATAACAGAGGTAGGTTTCTTTTACTTGAGTTGAAACTTTGGTTTTGGTGGCTTTGGCAGGAACCTGTTTGGACAAAGACACAGATTCCATGGCCATACTAGAGGGAAAAGAAACAATGGGGTTGGAAATAGTAGGAGTTATAGAAGTGTTTACCTCACTTACCTGTGGTGCATTCATGATTGGCAAGTATACCAATGGCACCTGGCTGTTGAGGTTCATTCTCAAAAGGTCTGCAAGGACCCTTTTCTCTTGTGCCCAGCATTTGAGTTTATTATTCTCATTTGATATAACCAAACCTTCAGCTACATGGTTAGCCAATAACATAAAGAATCTAGCATAGTAGATGTTATGTGGTCTATTAGCTTTGTTACCTAATCTGGGTCCTAATTCTAGCATAACACAGTTGCTAAAATTAAAGTACCTATCAGAAACTAGCATATAGAGCATATTAACAAGAGATGAAGTTATGGCATCAAAATTGCTAATCTTCCCAGAGAAAACTATAATGAAGGCATCTCCAAGAAAACTCTATTCTTTCCTAAGGCCTTTCCTTCTAATACTACCTAAACTAGCAAAATCAAAAGCATAGCCTATGGAATCTAACATAGCAGATACATCTTTATCAGTGTGTGGTGTCATGGCATTATTCTCAGGCAACATAAAGTAAGATTGTATATCATCACAGTTAATGCAATAGTCCTTACCTTTGAGAGAGAAGGCAATAGTCATATCTGTGGAGTTGAACTCTGCAGTTGTCCAAATCTCCTCAATCACCTCACAGTAGATGGTTGGGGCTTCCAGCATTGCATAGCTTAGTTTCCAGTTTTTGATGAAGTCCATCATCTTGTGATAATCAGAATGGGCTTCATTCTTTTCAGCCAAGGCTACGAAATTATTCTTTTCATAAACAAATCCTATTTGAGACATAATTTTGACTACTTGTGCCATTGTTGTGAGTAGAGGTTGCAGAGAAAAACTTGAGAATTTTTGGGAGAGAAGGAGAATAAGAATTGCAAGAAAGCGTAAAGTGAAAATAAGAGTTCAATTGGGCTTTCATACTTTCTTGAATTAAAACGTAAATAAAATGATTAAATGATACTTTTAAGTAAGTTACAGCCGTTCAAGAATAAATAAAAGTGTAGAAATTCTGAAAACTACCTTAAATACAAAGACATACAACACTGTATATCTGTATCAACGGTTGAGTAAAAGAATCAACGGCTGTGACTCACTTATAGTAACTGATGTGACACTTCAACGGATAAGGTAAATAGTTATCTGTTGATGATCAACACCATTTTATCCGTTGAAGGATAAAATTACCAGAAATGTATTTGTCTTTCAACGGATAATGAACATCCGTTAATAGAACAATTTTGGCTTTCAACGGATAGGGAATATCTGTTGATAGGATAAGTCTTACTTAAAGCCAACTTTGTTCTTGCAGCAAATTCATTTCAGGCTTCAAGGCAGATTATATAGATGACATAAATTATGAATAATTAAGCATACCTAGCTCACTTACTAATCTTGTGAATGTTGATTCATCAAGTGGTTTGGTAAATATGTCTGCAATCTGCTTTTCACTTGGAACAAAATGAAGTTCCACTGTACCTTTCATCACATGTTCCCTAATGAAGTGGTACTTGATATCAATGTGCTTGGTTCTTGAGTGTTGCACTGGATTTTCAGTAATGGCAATGGCACTTGTGTTGTCACAGAATATTGGAATTTTGTCAACAGTCAGACCACAGTCAAATAGTTGATTCCTCATCCATAGTATCTGTGCACAGCAACTACCAGCAACAATGTACTCAGCTTCAGCTGTTGATGTGGAAACAGAATTCTGCTTCTTGCTGAACCATGACACAAGCTTGTTCCCTAGAAATTGACAGGTACCAGTTGTGCTTTTCCTGTCTATTTTGCAGCCTGCATAATCTGCATCTGAGTAGCCAATTAGATCAAAACCAGACTCTCTAGGGTACCAAATTCCTAGATTTGGAGTCCCTCTGAGATATCTGAAAATTCTTTTAATAGCCACTAAGTGAGATTCTTTAGGGTCAGCTTGAAATCTAGCACAGAGACATGTAGAAAACATTATATCAGGTCTACTAGCAGTTAAATATAAAAGTGAGCCAACCATGCCTCTATAACTTGAAATATCCACAGACTTTTCAGCCTTGTTTAATTCAAGCTTGGTGGCAGTGGCCATGAGAGTTTTTGCAGTTGAACAATCCATTAAGTCAAACTTCTTTAAAAGATCATAAATGTATTTAGTTTGACTAATGAAAATTCCATCACTAACTTGTTTAACTTGTAAACCAAGAAAATAAGTTAGCTCTCCCATCATACTCATTTCATATTTACTTTGCATTAACTTAGCAAACTTTTTACAAAGCTTATCATCTGTAGATCCAAATATAATATCATCTACATAAATTTGAACAAGTATTTTAGAGCCATTAACATTTCTAAAGAAGAGAGTTTTGTCAACAGTACCTCTTGTGAAGTGATTATCTAGAAGGAATTTTGACAGAGTCTCATACCAGGCTCTAGGTGCTTGCTTTAGTCCATAGAGTACTTTCAACAGATAATACACATAGTCTGGAAAATTTGGATCTTCAAATCCTGGAGGTTGGCTTACATAAACTTCTTCCTCTAATTCCCCATTTAGAAATGCACTCTTGACATCCATTTGATAGATTTTGAAATTGGCATTAGCTGCATAGGCTAGAAAGATTCTGATGGCTTCAAGTCTGGCAACTGGAGCAAATGTTTCATCAAAATCTATTCCCTCTTGTTGAGAATAGCCTTTAGCAACCAATCTGGCTTTATTCCTTATGACAATGCCATTTTCATCCATCTTGTTTCTGAATACCCATTTTGTGTCAATAGAACTCTTATTCTTTGGCTTGGGTACCAGCTTCCATACTTTGTTTCTCTCAAATTGGTTTAGCTCCTCTTGCATTGCTAAAATCCAATCTGGGTCCAAAAGAGCTTCTTCTACTCTCTTAGGTTCCTCTTGTGATAGAAAGCTACTGTACAAACATTCATCTTGAGTAGCCCTTCTAGTTTGCACTTTAGATGTGGCATCACCAATGATCAGTTAAAAAGGGTGATTCTTGGTCCATTTCCTTTGAGATGGTAGATTAGCTCTAGATGAGGTTGCCTCAGTATTGTCATGATGTGAGGTAGAATGTTGATTGGTTGACACTCTCCCTAAGTTGCTGATCCTTTGAGAAGAATTGGGAGTTCTATCAACTGATGAAGTGAATTGATTATCCGTTGACAGACTGTGATCAACGGATGCTTCATTACGAACTTCAGCGGATGATGCACTTTGTCTTTCAACGGATGCTGCATTGCTTCTTTCAATGGAAGCTGAGCTATGACTTTCAACGGATGCAGCATTCTGTGCATTATCCAAAGGCAGATTTTGAATCCCTCTTGAGATGCCTTCTTCATCATTCTCATCTTCACCATCATCACAATTTATCTCAATATTGTCAAATTTGAGTCCTTCATGATGTCCTTCATCTGTTAGTCCATCAATCTTTTTATCATCAAACACAACATGTACAGATTCCATGACAATGTTGGTTCTTAGATTGTAGACTCTATATGATTTTCCACCAGAATAACCAACAAATATTCGTTCATCAGCCTTTGCATCAAACTTCCCTTTGTGATCAGATTGATTCCTTAAGATGTAGCATTTGTAACCAAAGACATGTAGAAAGTTTAAAGTTGGTTTTCTTCTCTTGAATAATTGATAGGGAGTCATGCCTTTTGCTTGATTGATTAGAGAAATGTTCTGAGTGTAACATGCACAGTTAACAGCCTCAGCCCAAAAATAAGTTGGGAGTTTTGACTCTTCAAGCATTGTCCTTGCAGCTTCAATTAGTGATCTGTTCTTCCTTTCCACCACACCATTTTGTTGTGGAGTCCTTGGAGCTGAGAACTCATGCATGATCCCACTTTCTTCACAGAACAACTTCATGGTTGAATTTTTGAACTCAGTTCCATTGTCACTCCTAATATTCCTTACTTTGAAATCAGGATGATTGTTGACTTGCTTGATATGATTGATGATGATTTCACTAGCTTCATCCTTTGATCCAAGAAAATAAACCCATGAAAACTTTGAGAAATCATCTACAATCACTAGGCAATATCTTTTCCTTGAAATTGACAATACATTGACTGGTCCAAAAAGATCCATGTGTAGAAGTTGTAGTGGTTCATCAATTGCAGATTCAAGCTTCTTACTGAATGATACTTTCTTTTGCTTTCCTTTCTGACAAGCATCACACAGTCCATCCTTTGTGAATTCCACTAGAGGCATTCCTCTAACTAAGTCCTTTTTGACTAGATCATTCATTATCTTGAAATTCAAATGGGACAGCTTCTTGTGCCATAGCCAACTTTCAACTGGACTTTCTTTGCTGAGAAGACAAGTAATAGATTCTGCATCTGTAGAGTTGAAATCAGCTAAGTACATATTCCCTTTTCTAACTCCAGTTAGAACCACTTTATTGTCCTTCTTACTTGTGACAATACAGGCTTCAGAATTGAAGGAAACAATATTACCTCTGTCACATAGTTGACTGATGCTCAATAAATTGTGTTTGAGACCATCAACCAATGCAACTTCATCAATGATGACATTTTCTTTTGAAATCAAGCCATATCCCATAGTGAATCCTTTGCTGTCATTTCCAAAGGTTATGCTAGGGCCAGCTCTTTCCTTAAACTCTGTGAGCAGGGTGAAATCTCCCGTCATGTGTCTTGAACAACCACTGTCCAAATACCATAGATTCCTTCTTTATCCCTGCACATAACAAAATCAATCAAGTTGATTTTGGTACCCAAGTTTCCTTGGGTCCAGCCTTGTTAGTCTTTTTCCTAGACTTCATTCCTCCTGCATCTTTTGACTTAGGTAACTTTGGGTCAACCTTGGTCTCAGATGTGGTTGGTTGAAGTGTAGGGTTAGTCACAGAATCATTTAACACATTTGATTGAATTTGATAAGGCATAGGTTGTGCAAACATGTTATTCCACATAGGCATATTGTATGGCATTTGAGGCATACTAAATGCAGTAAAATAAGGATTATTAATATATGGCATGTTTGCAAAATGTGCACGGGGATTCTGGTGAGACATAACAGGCATAGCATGCGGAGGTGACATAGACATGTTAGGCATGGAGGGATTTGAAGGCATGGCAGCATTTTTAACAGATTTGCAATTATCAGATAGGTGATTAACACTTTTACAATGCACACAGCTTTTTCTAGGAGCATACCTATCAGGTGTGTAATTGTTATGTTTATTAATCCCTACCTTCCCATTTCTTTTAGATTTTCTTTTAGTTTCCTTCTTATCCTCAACCAACTTAAGCCTATCTTTCAGCTGATCTAAAGTCATGTGTCCTATATTCACCTTACTGACATCTCTGGATGTGCTGGCTCCTTCTTTGACAAAGTTCTTGAGAGTTGAATCATTCTTTTTATTGAGGTTTTTATTTTTAAAATAACTTGCCTGTTTTAATTAATGAGCCTTCAACGGATGCTCCTTTTCTTCCTTCAACGGATAACTTTCATCATCCGTTGATTCCACATCCGTTGACAATCCATCAATTAATTCTAACTCCTTTTTGTTTTTCTTCCAGGCATCCTCACAGAATGATTCAATTCCCTAAACCTTTGCAATCTGAACACTAACATCCGTAGATGTTTTCCAGGCCTTGATTACCTCTTGCTCACTTTCTAACTGTTTAGAAAGAATTTCTACTTTCTTAACAGCTTCTGCTAGTTCACTCTCAACAGTCAAGCATTTAAGTTTTATCTTTTCAAGCTCAATTACCTGATATTCTAACACAACATTCCTATCACTTAAAAACACATTATTCTCCTTGATCCTAGTGTTTTCTTTTTCTAGTGATTTAAGGGAAACACACAAATGATATAATTCATTGGACATATCATTTATGGCTTCATTGCATTCATGTTTAGAAAGCTGAGAGAGATCAGTAGTAATTACCTGGTTGCTTGATGAACTAGTTTCATTTTCATCAGAATTAGCCATCAGGGCTAGGTTGACATATTTCATATCATCATCTTCATTGACCCCATCTGCTGCCCAATCATCTTGAGTGAGAAAAGCTCTTTCCTTTTGTTTGAGTAAATCAAAATACTTTTTTTTGTAATCAACTTGCTCAAATTTCTTTTTATCAGAAGTTGGCTTTCTACACTCACTTGCAAAGTGTCCACTAATGCCACAGTTGTAACATTTGAACTTTGATTTGTCCACCATGTTTTTGTTTGGCTTAGTGAACTTTGTATTTTTTCTGAACTTCATCTTTGCAAACCTCCTGGACAGAAAAGCCAGATGTTCATCAACATCATCAGAGTCATCCTGACTGGAATTATCTTCATCCTCAGCTGCTTGCTCTTTACCCTTGCTTGATACTGATTTGCTTGTGCCAATTTTGAGACTTGGCATTGTCTTCTCCTCATTCCTGGCTTCCATCTTCTCACTGTCAGCTACAAGAGCAACTGTTCCTCCTTTTCTCTTTCCCTTTTCCAACAGCTCATCCTGCTCCATTTCAAGTTCATAAGTCTTCAGAATTCCATATAATCTTTCAAGTGTGAAGTTCTTATAATCTTGAGAATTTCTTAAAGAGACAGTCATGGGGTTCCATTCCTTTGGCAGAGACCTAAGAAATTTTAAGTTGGAATCCTTGACTTGGTACACTCTACCATACAGCTTCAATCCATTTAACAGTTTCTGAAATCTGTGAAGGTATCATTTAATGATTCACCTTCTTCAAAGTGAAAATATTCATACTGTTGAATAAGAAGCTGCATCTTGTTCTCTCTGACCTGCTCAGTACCTTCACAGATGATTTGTACAGTATCCCAAACTTCCTTTGCAGTTTGGCTATTGATGACATTGTCAAACATATCTTGATCTAAGCCATTAAACAAAATGTTCATGGCTTTCTTGTCCTTGCGGATTTCTTCCATGTCTTCAATAGTCCATTCTGCTTTTGGCTTGGAATGGACTGTCCAACAGCAACTGTTGCAGTAGCAGCTGTGGCTACTTTGTGAGGGATGTGAGGACCATTTTCAATACAGTTGATGTAGCTTTCATCTTGAGAAAGAAGATGTAAATGCATCTTCACTTCCAGTAATGATAATTATCATTTCCAGGACTGGGATCTTATACCAATATCCTTCCTACTCATGATGGTAGCAGGAGGATTCTTCTGTGCACTCATGATGTTAGAAAAATAGATCTTTAAACTCTTTGTATGTAAAGAGCTTGCTCTGATACCAATTGTTATTCCCAGTGGACTAACAATGAGATTTATAGAAGGGGGGTTTGAATGTAAATCTCAAAACTTTTTCAAGTTTGAGCAGTTTTCTAAGGCTAAGTGTTTAAGTGAACAAATGTGTGTGAATTGCTTGAAGCTAATACAGACAGACATATATTCAAACACAAATATAAAGAACACAAAGAACTTAAAAACTTTTCTGGTGGATTTGTTGTTCCACCAGAGATGTGTTATTTCAGAAAATCTGTGATTCAAAGAATTAAATCACAGCTGCTTCCTAGTACAAACTAGATGATTTTCTCTCTTGATATTTCTAAACAGCTCAGGAAAATTCTTATCTAATTACTAGCTGCTACTTGGTTATATAACACCAAGTTATAAGTGAAGACAAAACTGTAAAATACAATTGAAAGGATTCTTCACATATTTCTTCTTCATTTCTCTATCCAATGCAATCTAGGATAATCTGTGAATCTTTGAATACTTCCTTGTTTGCATCAGAATGGAAATGCTGCATTTTCTTGATTCCTCCTAGAGGCTTCCACATTCCAGTTTGTCTCTGTCAACCCATGTGCCTCTGTCAGCTTGTGAATTGTCACTATCAACTGCTAATGAACCAAGCATCCGTTGAGCTTTCATTCATTGATGCCTTATCCATTGAGGCTTTATCCGTTGAAGCTTTATCCGTTGATGTATTATCAGTTGAAGTCTTTATCCGTTGAAACACTATCCGTTGATGGATATTATCCGTTGAAGCATTAGAGACATCCGTTGAAGTTTTGTTTCTTATCCGTTGAAGGTCTTCAATCTCCGTTGATACTTCTTCACTTATACAAAATTACAAGGCATGAAATATTTACAATTAGCCCTCCTATTTGTATATCCATAGTAGTCAACATGACTGATAATTTCCTACAACATCTAAGAATTACAACTTGAAACCAGAGAATGAAATGTGCTACAATACTAAACTTATTGCTAAGTAAAGCTACTCCTTCAACGGATAGCCAAGATGGTCTTATCCGTTGAGGCTACAATCACTAGATTTCTACTTAAGTGTTTTGTTTAACTTATCATCAAACTGATACACATATTCCTAACAATAGGCTACCACATTCCATTTGCATCCACTCGACGCATGTGACTGTGTTGTCACTGTCAACAGATATTGAATTCTTTATCCGTCAGGTTCATGATCATCTGTCGAGTTATTGATCATCCGTCGGGTTGTTGATCATCCGTCAAATTCATTGTTGTTTATCCGTTGGGTAGCAATCAGGCACTTGACTTCATTTCACTTTTACAGAATTACAAGACATCATCTAAGTACAATTAATCAACCTATTCTGCATATCTAACTAAAGTCAACATGAATTAAGTACTACTACGAATTCTAAAAATTGTGTATGCAGAAATGTGCTACAGACTTATTGTTACATAAGCTACTCACTCGATGGATAATAAGTCATCATTCGTCGAGACTATGTTGAGTCATCCGTCGGGACTATAAACCTTATCCGTCGAGTGCTACATTATTTCACTAGTAAAATCTACCAAGATGTTTTGTTCATGAAATCATCAAGTCACAACATATACACAACAATCTCCCCCAATTTATATCTACTGGAATTGTAGCCATAAGTTAAGAGACACTTAATGATAACAAAACACCTTAAAAATACAACTTTTAAAAGACATTAGATAATACTGAAAAGTGCTTTAATTAACAAAATGTACAAAGTTTTGCTCACAGTCATTTTCAAGATGCTCCTCTAGCCTGAGCAGATTTATCTAGTTCCTTGAAGGTCTGGATCTCTTTCCAAGCTTTCTGTTGTTTTCCTCAATCTAATTTTGGAGCTACTTGTGGAATTCCAGTTCATCAGATTCTGAGAGATTTAGCTTTCCTTGCATTTCCAAAAGAGTCTCATTGCTAGAGATGCTCAATTGGTCTTTTAATCTGAAAAATCTTCTCACTCCTTTGTCATCCATGAACTCCATCAGCCAGTAGGGCCTTAGATGCACTCTTCTCCCTGTATAAGGGATGATTAGAGTCTTTGGGAGTGCAATTTTAGCTCTAACACTCCTTAGCCCTTCAATCTTCTTCAGTACCAATCTTCTTGCAGTAATATTGAACCCAAAGTTCTTCTTGAAGGATGAATAAACTTTAATCACTACAACTTGGCTTTCTTGAAGGATCATGTGAAGTGGCCACTGAATCTCCTTTCCTCCTTTGTACTTGAATACTAACCTTTCAAGTAGGTTTCTGTATGCATCAATTCCTCTCACTTCATCTAGTTCATCTAGATAGAGGTTTAGATCAGAAAATTCTTTAATGTCACACAGTACATGTAATCTCCCCTATTGACTTTAGATTGAGCTTGACTACTGATTTGGATTTGAGAAGTGACAACTTCACTTTCTTGACTACTCTTGACTTTGTTCTCTTTGGCTTGTTAAGGATTGGCAAATAGAACTCAGGAATTGGTATGTTCTCCCATTCTACTGGTTCATCCTTAGGCACAATAGGTTCACCATGGATGTTCCTGTAAGGATCCACCACCTTGATATCTTCAAATACCACAGAGGGTTTTGATGCTTGAGTTGTAGTTGGAGTGGATTCCTTGGGAAAATGATTCTCCAATTCCTTATCAACAATGTCCAGTTTCCTTTTAGTTCTTTTAGCCAATTCCTTGATTCTTGGAGATTTCTTCTGTTGTTCAACTTGCTTCTTTGATTCAATAACTTCAGATGGCTGAGAAGGAATTTGTTGTGATGAATCTACAACATATAGCTTGGCCAAGATAACAATTGCTCTTTCTTTTGTTTAGTGTTTTTAGCATCCAGATCAGCTTGCTTCTTTTCCTGCTTCAATCTAGCCTTTTTTCTCTCTTTGCTTGAGCAAATTGTGGATGTCTAGCCACCACATAAATTTCTTTCCCATTCCTGAAAATTTTAGCAATTCTCCTTTTTGAAGCTGAATCAGCTGGATCTTTGTAGAAAGCAATTGATCTTGACAGAAGCTTCTTTTCATCAGGCTTAGGTGTCTCATACACAGTATCCAAAGGGTTCTTCAATGATGATTTTGAGTAGTTCACCCTTTTTCAGAATTATTTCAGCCTTTGGAGATTTGATACAGGATGGTTGTCCCTTTCTAGATAGTTCATGCTCATCTCATTCATAGAAATCTTCCTGACTTAAGAGTGATGGATGGTTGACTTTACTGGCTCCTTGACTAGTTCAAACTTCTTTTGTATTTTCTCATCAATCTTCTCCCAGTTGACTAAACTCAACTTCTCTTTATCAGCTGCTCTTATGTTGGCTGCTACGGCATTGATCAGATCAATACTGTCTGTAACGGGTGGCTTTGAGATAGTAATTGAAGGCATAATTACTTTACTGGTTTGAATCTGAAGTCTCTCCCCCTCACTTGGTCCTTTCTCCCCCTTTTTGTTATCATCAAGTTGGGTAGAGGAGGAGGTTTGAGCAGCCACCAATTTTTGAAGTAAATCTGTCTGTTGGGCTTGATGAAGATGAAAGGCTGTTAAAGATGTTTCCATGGATGACATTCTTGTGTCCAAGGCATCTATCTTGGTGCAAGATCAGAATTTTTCCTTAATTGCCTCTTGATGTCAAGCATTGTAGCTTCTGGAAGTTTATAATCCATCTTGTCTAAAATGGCCTTCTTCATCTCCTCAATATCACCCTTGATGGTGTTTACATCCCTAGCATGTTGGAAGCCTTGGATTGTTGAAGTTGCAGGGCGGCTAGGTGTGCCTGAAGGAGCTTCTTGGTGCTGGCATTAGTAGTGGTTTAAAGGGCAGTATTTGTCTGATTGATTAGCTGGATCAGGGTTGTCTTGAAGTAGTGCTCATCACAGTGCTTTAAAAATGCCCATGATGGCATACTTGATCTTGAACTTGAACCTACTTCTCCCCCTATGTCCATTGCTTCATCTTCACTATCCCCACTTGTAACACCCCCAGATCCGGGGTCGGGGATCCGGGTCGTAACGGTCTTTCTTTCCACAATATCACTTCACTTAATTAATAATAATAACCTTATGCTGTGACCCCACACTAACACACACCACAACCCGTTATAGTCTCAGAGATGAAAATAAGTACAAGTCTTTGAATCCACAATTTAAAAGTTATTACAACCCAAAACGATTACTTGATAAATTTACAGTTAATTGCCATTATCTGCCATAAGTTATAATTATACATAATTGATTCTCAACGCATACGCAATTACTTTATCGTGCTGTATAAGGCAAATATCTACCTCGACGCATACGCAATTACTTTATCGTATT
>NW_027419756.1:0-75254 GCF_009905375.1 Apium graveolens | reverse complement strand
ACTTTTACTGGATTTTTCTAATCCTAGACATGGAAGATGAATTTCAATTTTTTTAATAATTTTCTCATATGACAAAATTTATATATCTTAACATCCGTACGTTTAATCGTCGAAAAAATCATTTTAAAAATTAATCTTGTAAATCGGGAACAAGTCTCATTGTTAGGAGGGTACTTTTACCGGATTTTTTCTAATCCTGACATGCAAGATGAATTTTAAATTTGTTAATAATTTTTCATATCACCAGAATTGATATATCTTAACATCTGTACGGTTTGATCGTCAAAAAAATCATTTTAAAAATTAATCTACTAAATCGGGAATGAGTTCGTTGTTCGAGAGGTACTTTTACTGAATTTTTAATCTTGACGTGCAAGATGAATTTCAAATTTTTAATATTTTTTCATATGACTAAAATTGATATATCTTAACATCCGTACGGTTGGATCGTCGAAAAAATCATTTTAGAAATTAATCTTGTAAACTAGAAATCTCTTTTGTAGAGTAATACTTTTACAATGGTTTCCTTGAAACACCATTGTGTAAAGATAAAATAAGACAACGCTTTTTTTATTATAAAACCGTTGTGTAAGCATATCAGCTTTTTCAATCTAATGGCTAATATTTAATTTCATTTCAATCAAGGGCTATCAATCAGACACTTCAGCAATCCGAGTAAAATGTTTACAACCTATCA
This sequence comes from Apium graveolens, assembly GCF_009905375.1. Classification (NCBI taxonomy): domain Eukaryota; kingdom Viridiplantae; phylum Streptophyta; class Magnoliopsida; order Apiales; family Apiaceae; genus Apium; species Apium graveolens. The sequence goes on along the minus strand of NW_027419756.1, from coordinate 74,557 downwards.
CGGGGTGCCACCTCATTAGGTGGTGCCCATTGAAATTATAAAATAACTATTTCAGACAACTATTTTATTCCGTTGTATGAAGGTTTCTAAGACAACCCTTCTAAAAACTGTTGTGTGAATTACACAACGTAATATCTAAAAGCTTGTATGAGACCAACTAAGACAACACTTTTGTTTTAACATAAAACCGTTGTATAAAATTCGGCTATTTTTCGATCTAACACCTCAGCAATCCTTGTGAATGATTTACCACCTATCACGTGCTGCCACCTCAATACGTGGTACCCATTAAAATTCCTCAGACAACGGTTTCATTCTGTTATTTGATGGTTTAGAGGACAACCTTTCTAAAAAACCGTTGTCTCAATTACAAAATGTAATGTCAAAACCGTTGTCTTATATCCCTATACATTAACATAGTAACAACGGTTTGTAATCGTTGTGTTAAAGATCTAAAACAACACTATATTTAAAAAACTGTTGTCTGACTCGATGAGAGGATACAACTTGTACAACAGTTTAAAAAGATGAATATCCGTTGTTTGTTCTGGAGCTCACACAACTGTTTTTTTCTGCAAAATCAATTCACCGTTGTATGAGTTTTTAGGATGACAGTTTTTTTTAAAACGTTGTTTGTCAGCCGTTGTATGATTGCGAATTTCTTGTAGTGCATATTCTTAAAGGTCCCTAGTCGAGTATTATTATATACAATAATAATACATAGATAGACTAGTATGTTGTTTGACAAGATAACCACATCTCATTGGTTATAAGTATGGGGATACTAAAGTCAATACATACGTACATGTGAGAGTACATGGTACTGGACAGACCCACAGTGAGATTCTTCATGTTTAATAAAGTCATAAGAAAGACTCACAGTGATAATGGTGTAATGATCCTTTGACTTGAAATCATTATATTTCTATACGAGGATTAAATACTTTGACTACATTAAAAGTTACTTTTGATCGGGTGATGATAAAAGTGGACATCGGGTATATCATGAGTCGTATGAGAAATATGAATGATAGATAAAGGATTTAACCCTCCTATAATTAGGAGAGATATTATTGGCCTCTTGATTGAGTGAGACTATAAAAGCATGGCCATGCTCAAATAATGATTTTTCTTGATAGTCTACTCATGGATCAAGTAAACCCGGATTAAATGTTGAAGAGAATGACTAAATACATGTCTCGAGTTTAATCTATAATATGTATGGTTAAAGGGATTATATTACACGAAAAATATTAATCACGAATGGTTTTATCTAATCACGATTTAATTATTGTTTAAAATAAGTTGATAGTACTGGTACTTTTTCTTTTAAATGAATCGGGGGATGTTCCTGAATCTTTTCTTTTCAATCTGCTTCGGCCATAAAATTGGAAGATAGATAATTTTGTGTGGCCCAGCAGGAGAGCTGTCCACGACAATGCTCTAAAAATTAAAAGGTATCATATAATAATGTTTATTTCAGCCATAAAAGTGAAAGGCATATCAATTTTGCGTGGCCCAACTGGATAGCTGTCCACGACCCGAGATGCTCTAAAAACTAAAAAGTATCATATCATAATATTTAATTTTTCTTTTTAATGACAGTATGGTAAACCAAATCACACGTATCTAATTATACGGGTCTACAGCGATGTCTGGGAGGGTAATATGTACACAACACTGTCACTACCTTGATAGTAGGAGCCTGTTTATGTGAATATCCTAAATTTGTACAACATCCTTAACATCCATCTTGCAAGATCATATTTTCTTGTTTAACATCAAGGACCCAACGGGCATTGATAATGACATCAAGATAACCGTATGGTAATTTTTCGATTTAGAGCCAGATAACTAGAAATTGGAGATTGAAAGTAACCACCTTTCCTGATTCATTTTTTATTGGAGACCGTGACAGAGACAGACAATTGCTTGTGCAATTTCCCAGAACCAAAATCCTACGAATTAGAAATAAAGCATTAGAGTGAAGTTATTTTTTAAGAGATAATAAGCGAGACCCAAGAACTGTCATTGGTAGTGAAAAGAAATTTGAAGTCATCAGATTCAACGTATAACTTGCTGGAAATTGTTGTGCACAACTGTTGTTCTAAATTAAAAAGATTTCATGTAAGTCTCATGTGAATAAAATCATGAGTTAAGATACTATCTCGTTTACTTTATAAATTCTATGATCAAATCTATGTTAGTTAAGTTTTATATATTTTTTAAAATCATTATATATGATCAAATGCATTCAATTAAAGGTAAGTCCCGCGTGAATAAAATTGGGGGCTGATGTATCATCTCGAAACTATCACACACTATTTTATGTATTATGCACTAAATCGGGGATATTCACATAAAGAGGCTCCCTACTATCAAGGTAGTGACACTGTTGTGTACATATTACCCTCCCAGACATCGCTGTAGACCGGTTTAATTAGATACGTGTGATTTGGTTTACCATACTGTCATTAAAAAGAAAAATTAAGCAATATGATATGATACTTTTTAGTTTTTAGAGCATCTCGGGCCGTGGACAGCTATCGAGTTGGGCCACGCAAACTTGATTTACCTTTCACTTTTATGGACGAAAAAAACATTATTATATGATACTTTTAATTTTTAGAGCATTCTGAGCCGTGGACAGCTCTCCTGCTGGGCCACACAAAATTGTCTATCTTCCACTTTTATGGCCGAAGCAGATTGAAAAGAAAAGATTGAGGAACATCCCCCAATTTATTTAAAAGAAAAGTACCAACACTATCAACTTATTTTGTTTCCTTTTTTTCGGAACTTATTTTATTTCTTTATTTGTACTTGTTAATATACATTCATCATTGAAAAAAGTTATGCTGAAATAAATCATTTATAATTTGTTCTAAATTATTTAAAAATAGAATTATAAATCATAAAATTTTTAAGAAAAGTCATTTCAAGTCAAATTTTAAGTGCATTTTTTAATTTCATTGTATTTTAATAATACTTTTTTTCATTTTAATATTTTAATTAATTTAATATATAGTACCTACTAGTTCGACAAGATAGCATGATAAATATTTATTATGTTGAAGGCGGATATATAAACAATGTAAATAAAAGTTGTACAATAAAACCTAAAAGTGTCCATATGCAACAAAATGTGGGTGCTCTAAGCGGACGTGAAAAAAAGTCTATTGAGCCAGTAGAAATGGATCAGTTCAGATCAATTCAGACGTGATTTAAAATACAAGTTAAGTTCAGTTAGGCCCGTAAACAAATTAATTAAATTTTGTAGATAAAATACTAGTTTGTAGTATGTGTCTTAACTGTGCTGAGTGTTTTAGAAATCATGAATTAATATTTTTTTGTCAAAAAACTAATATTTTAAACTATGAAAAATAATTCAATACTATAACAAATAATTTTTTGTATATTAAATTTAAATATCTCATTTATTAACCTTAAATTATTATGATTATTATTTAGTGTATTAAATTGACAACTAACGAAAAATCGATTATTATTTAGGGTATCAAATTAACAACTAATAAATATCTTGTATTCAACATAGTTTGTTGTAAACTACAATATGAATGAATTTGACAAAACACCTACTGAATTGTCGCATATGTTGAGAACATATGAGACCAATATGAAGACAGCTGAACCTGCTCCCATACTGATGGTGGGAAATAAAGGTAAGGCCAAAGGGAAGGGCACATGGAAGGGTAAGAAGAAGATTGGATCTGATTCTACACCCAAGCCAAAGTCAGGTCCCAAATAGGCTTTAAAGCCTAAAGGTGGTGTGGCCAAGGGTGAATGTCACTACTGTAAGAAAGATGGTCACTGGAATTGAAACTCTCCAATTTACTTGGAGGATCTGAAGAAAAAGAAAGTAGTTCAGATTTCTGGATCAGGTATTTATGTTATAGAAGTCAATTTGTCTATTTCTACATCTTGGGTATTTGATACTGGATGTGCTTCTCACATTTGTATAAATGTGCAGGGCCTGCAGAGAAGTAGAACTTTGGCTAAATAAGAAGTGGACCTAAGAGTAGGCAATGAAGCAAAAGTTGATGCTTTAGCTATAGGGACTTATTATTTATCTATGCCCTCTGGGCTTGTTTTAGAACTAGAAGACTGTTTTTACGTGCCTGCGATTTGCAGAAACATTATTTCTTATTTATTCTTGTTTGGACAAAAAAGGTTTTTCGTTTACAATAAAGAACAACATTTGCTCTTTTGCTTTGAATGATTTAACCTATGGTGTTGCACATTTATTTAATGGTTTATATGTTCTTGATTTAGATAACCCTGTTTGTAATATAGAAAACAAACGACTTAAAATGAATGACTCAAATCAAACATACCTATGGCATTGTCGTCTAGGCCACATAAATGAGAAACGCATATCCAAATTACATAAGGATGGATACTTGGATAAGTTTGATTTTGAATCATACCAAGAATTGGAATCTTGTTTGCTTGGCAAGATGACTAAATCCCTTTTCACTGGTAAGGGTCAAAGGGCCACTAAACGTCTGGAGCTAATACATAGTGATGTATGTGGCCCAATACGTGTACTGGCTAGAGGAGGCTACTACTACTTCATAACATTTACTGATGATTTCAGTAGATATGGATATGTATATCTTATGAAGAACAAATTCGATTCTTTTGAAAAATTTAAAGAATACAAGGTTGAAGTAGAGAAGCAAATTGGCGGAGATGCAAGTATTAAGATCTTACGATCCGATCGTGGGGGTGAATACTTAAGCACCGAATTAGAGTGTATTTGAAAGAGTGTGGTATTGTATCACAACTCACTCCGCCAGGAACACCTCAATGAAATGGAGTTTTAGAGAGGAGAAATCACACCTTGTTGGACATGGTGTGATCGATGATGAGTCATGCAAATCTTCCAATTAGTTTCTGGGGTTACGCTTTAGAAATAGCAGGTTTCACACTTAACCGTGTTCCTACTAAGAAGGTTCAAATGACTCCATATGAGATATGGAAGTAGAAACAGTCAGGCATGAACTTTATAAAAGTTTGGGGATGTAAGGCGTTTGTGAAACGTCAAGAATCTGACAAGCTTGGACCTAAATCTGAAGAGTACATTTTTATAGGATACCCTAATAAAACAAAGGCATATTATTTTCATAGTCCTTCTGAGCAGAAAGTGTTTATTGCTCGAGATGCTGTCTTCATGAAAAAAGATTTGTTTCCAAATGAAATAGTGGGAGAACTATAGATCTCCATGAAGATCGAGAACCGCAAAATAACGTTGAACCTGAAGTGGAACAAGAGCAGAATAATGATAATGCTCAACAAACACAGGTTGTTCGCGTAGATCTGGTAGATTTCGCCATGAGCCAGAGAGATATGGATTTCTCATGACTCAGTGTGGTGATTTGATGCTCATAGATGAAGATTAGCCTTTCACATACCAAGATGCTATAAACAGTCCAGGACCATGAAATCCGAGATAGATTCCATGTACGAAAACCAAGTATGGACTTTGGTTAATTGATCCACCTGAAGGGGTAAAACCCATAGGGTGCAAATGGGTTTTTAAGAAGAAAAAGGGCATGGATGGAAATGTTCAGACCTATAAAGCTAGGCTGGTTGAAAAAGGTTTCAAACAAATTCATGGTATTGACTATGATAAAACTTTCTCATCAGTGGCTATGGTCAAGTCTATAAGGATTTTACTTGCCATTGCAGCTTTCCGTGATTATGAAATCTAGCAAATGGATGTCAAAATAGCCTTCCTTAATGGAAACCTTGAAGAGGATGTGTAGATGACACAACCTGAGGGTTTTGTCGATCCAAGGAATGCTGGCAAGGTATGTAAATTGTGTCAATCCATTTATGGATTGAAGCAATCCTTTAGGAGATGGAATATCCGTTTTGATGAGATAGTCACATAGTATGGCTTTGTTCAAAACAAAGATGAACCGTGTGTTTACAAGAAGGTTAGTGGGAGCTATGTGGCATTCATAGTACTATATGTTGATGATATACTACTAATGGGGAATGACATACCTTCTCTAAAGGCTGTTAAGACTTGGTTATGGAGCAATTTCTCTATGAAAGACTTAGGAGAGGCATCCTACATTCTAGGAATGAGGATCTATAGAGAAAGATCTAGAAGGATGATCGGTCTAAGTCAGAGCACATACATTGATAAGGTTTTGCATCGTTTTGGAATGCAAAATGCAAAACGGGGATATGTCCCCGTGTCTCAAGGGATAACGATCTCTAAGGACCAGTGTCCGAAATCATTGGATGAGAAGGACCACATGAATAAAGTTACATATGCTTCAGCAATTGGATCTATCATGTATGCAATGGTATGTACTCGCCCAGATGTCTCGTATGCCTGAGCATGACGAGCAGATACCAGTCTAATCCGGGTGAAGGTCACTCAACGACAGTCAAGAATATTCTTAAGTACCTGAAAAGAACTAAAGATTCATTCTTGGTGTATGGAGGAGAAGAGAAACTCGTTGTAAAAGGTTACACCGATGCAAGTTTCCAAACAGACAGAGATGATACTGTATCACAATCTGGTTTTGTGTTTTGTTTAAACGGAGGTGCTGTAAGCTGGAAGAGTTCAAAGCAAGAAACAGTAGCTGATTCTGCAATGGAGGCTGAGTACATTGCAGCTTGTGAAGCAGCTAAGGAGGCCGTTTGGATTCGAAAGTTCATTTCTAATTTGGAGTGGTTCCATCGATCGCAGATCCCATTGATCTATACTACGATAATAATAGAGCCATTGCACAGTCTAAAGAACCTAGATCACACTCCCGGGCTAAACATATACTCAGGAGATTTTACCTTATTCGAGAGATTAATGAAAGAGGTGATATACACATATGTAAAGTGCACATAAATGATAACATTGCAGACCCACTGACCAAAGGCTTGTCGTAGCAGAAGCACGATGGTCATACTAGTTCCATGGGTATTAGATATATGGGTGATTGGCTCTAGTGCAAGTGGGAGATTGTTAGTGTAGGTGCCCTAGAGGCAATACATTATCCTTTTCAATATTTATGTCAGTTGATAATTCAATAAATGTATTTATTATGACCTTAATTACTGCGATATTTTGTTAGCATAATAAATATCCTTAGAATCATGATACACATTGTATAGTTTAAGTACATGACTTGAACTTGAGATTATATAATATATCATCATTACAAGAAATAAGCGATCATACAACAGTTTTTCACCGTTGTGTAACCTGTATATTTTCCGTAGTCTATCCAACACTCAGGTGATAAAATATCACACGATAGTTGTTTAAACCCTTGTAATAAGAGATATTACACAACCTTTTTTAGTACTGGTTACAATCAAGAATGCACAACAGGTATTCTATATTAACCATTGTTGGAACTTTCTTAAAACAACTGTTTCTTTATTCACTCTTGTCTAACTAACTTAACAATAATGGTTTTGTAGAAAAACCATTATTGTTAACTTATTCGATATTGTCATAAACAAACGTTTTTAAACTTCTTTTATGAATGCTTTTTTTAAAAGATAATGCTGTAAAGATTTAAACTGTTGCAAAGAATATCAAAAGATAACAGTTTTTTTTAAAAAATGTGCAGTGAGACATACAACGATTTTCATCTTTCTTTAAGTGACTTTCACACAACTGTTTACAAAATTAATCTCATTATTTAGAATAAACAAATTTTAAAATAAAATTATATCATAATAATTCAATTGTTATTTCACAATTGAAATTAAATTTACAATACAAAGGATCTCTACAAGAATTACAATTATAACTTAAAATTTATTTATAAACATCCTCAGCAAGGTACACAATAACTAATTTGCATACATATTTAGTCATGTTTGCCCAATAAACATCTTCTTCACTCCAATTGGCACGCCTAGTCCTAGTTCTTATTTTTTCCCACCAAGTTCTTGTTCCAAGTATCATACATGTACATTTTCTTGCATCAAGAATTACACACCTAACATTCAAGCATGTTTCATTATTTCTTATGTCATAGGGTTGAAGGGTGTATATAGATTTAATACAATGTCAATCTTATAGTCCAATAGAAAGATCAGCTACAAAAGTAAAGTAAATACCTTGCCTGTAACTCGTACTGCAATATCTACCTAGCCAACAGCTAGTGCAACAGATCAGCACGTCGCAATACTCAGGATCCTCTTCAACAAGAATTCCATGCACACACATTAATGTGCTTATTTTATAACCTCGAAAAAGTTAATAGCAACAAGCACATAAGATTGTTATCTTTATATATTGCTATTTACACGGAACCAATAAATACATGAGAATACGAAAAATGTTATAACCGAACATGGTAGATAAAAAATGCAACACAACAAAAAAACACTTATAAATTAAAAATTTAAAGAGCATGCAGGTGTCCACCCCATGAGTTGATTGTATAATCTTACATGTTCATCACGACCTGCGCAATCTCCACCAGCTGCAGCACACAAAGACAAGATGCATTAATTTGCAAAATAAAGCAGATAACTCAATCATAACACATATCTCTCTCTTAACTTCAGCTTGCTAAAAGGTAAAATTTATTAGCAATTTTTTGTGAATGACATTATATGGAGTAAAGACACCCTCGTACTATAAGCTATCTCGGTACAATGGGATTAAACATTAGTATTCTACAGAGAGAGCAATATTAAATCTGTAACACATTATATTTTTCACACTGATGGAAGAAAAAAGTGATGTTTTGAGTGTTCTTCTCTTGCCGGAAGTAAGTTGCATTCAAGAAGTTTAAATAAGAAAGGGTTTTGCCCTACAATGCTTCCCTCATTGCACTGACGTACAAGCAAGAAAACATATTTAGTAATTTCAGGAAAACATATTTAAGCTTACTTCCATTTGGCAACCCCTGTTAATGGTTGCATTTAACTAACCAAAAAGAATAAATATTAAGTCTATATGCATAATATAAGTTTCCATAAACAGGGTACCAGATTTTGTATAAACCAGTGTATAAAGATGAATAATTAGCTCTATTCAGGAAGCACCAGCACCTCCAGTCCTCCACAACTAACATTTGTAACAAATTAAACTCAATGCACCTAAAAAAACTACAATTGCCTAACAAACACAAAAGACATTAGTATTAAAGCTAAAAAAACATCAATCATGATACCATATTTTTATTTCATTTGAGTTTAACAGAGCAAATTAAAAAAATACAAATTGTAAATTGTGAATATATAAATACCTTGGGACGTCTATTAATGGAGAACATAACGAGCACCTTGAACCCTAATTTAACATCCTTCCACTCCTTCACGCTGTTCATTGCAGCACGACATGGAATCTGGTGAACTGATCGTCCAATACTAACAACTGACTATTGCAGAAAAGAATACTTTATAGATGTCTTTGACACATGTAATATGCCAGAAGTATAACTAAGCTCTAAAAGAAAAATTGCTAAAACTTTTAGATAATTCCGAGGTGAATAAGGAACCAATACATACTATGTCAATGAACAAGTCTTCACTCGCCAAAGCAATATATTCTCCTGTTTGATTGAAATTTACTGTCCTGACCGGCCATCTGAGAGCATGTAACACAATTATTTTATAGCAGATAATGTGACCAAAGACCAATAAATAATTCTTTTGATTAATACCATTATTATAACAATACACAACTAAAAATTAAATTTATAGATACGAGCAGAAAACCAGTAGATGACTCACTCAAGTTTGGTGAATATTTTCACACACAGCATCTTTGAGATATGTCGCTAGCCGAAATAACAGCCCCTTCCTTAGCCAACTGAATTGAAAGACACATTTTAGTCTTGAAAGAGCATCAAATAAAAGGAAACTAGTGATATTTACTTTGACACATTTTATCAAACCATTGGTGAGCTACATAAAAAACATCAAAATTATCTTAAAAAACCAAATTAGACATTACCAACAATCACATAAGAGTAAATAAATGTGAACTGAAAGTAAGGTATGTACATAGATGATTGTAATTGTATCTATAGAAAGGGAAATTGGGGGAGCAAATAAAAAATTAATTAAAGGAAATAGTCTGATTGGGAAAAAAGCACGGGGAGATGGGGGAAATGAAATTTGGAAAAAGGGTGAAAGAAAAATTTAATGAGAGGGAAATGGAAACTAGGGTGAAAATGTGAAAATTGGTTGATAAATTCTTTAATTTATAAATGTTATTATATTATTATATTTATCGTATTATATATTAGTGTAAAATAATTATTTAAAATTTTCTTATTTAAAAATTACAATTATTTTTATACATGAATTTTTATTAATATTATAAAATTACCTTGTAAATCCGAGAAGAATGTTGTTATTGGAAGTCGTACCTTTACTAGATTTTTCTATTCATGAAATGCAAGATTAATTAAAAAAAAACCAATAATTTTTTCATATGACTAAAATTGATATATCTTAGCATCCGTACGGTTAAATCGTTGAAAAAACATTTTAAAATTAATCTTGTAAATCGGGAAAAAGTCTCGTTGCTAGTAGTGTTACTTTTACTAATGCAAGATGGATTTCAAATTTGTTAATAATTTTTATATATAACTAAAATTGACATAGATTAACATACTTACGGTTGGATCATCGAAAAAATCATTTTAAAAATTAATCTTGCAAATCGAGAACGAGTCTCGTTGTCGGGAGGGGTACTTTTACCGGATTTTTCTAATCCTAACATGCAAGATGAATTTCAATTATTTTTAATAATTTTTTCATATGACTAAAATTGATATATCTTAACATCCGTATGGTTGGATCATCGATAAAATTATTTTAAAAATTAATCTTGTAAATCGGGAACGAGTCTCGTTGTGGCGAGGGGTACTTTTACCGGATTTTTCTAATCTTGACATGCAAGATGGATTTTAAATTTGTTAATAATTTTTTCATATGACTAAAATTGATATATCTTAACATTCGTATAGTTGGATCGTCAAAAAAATTATTGTAAAAATTAATCTTGTAAATCGGGAACGAGTCTCGTTGTCCGGAGGGGTACTTTTACCGGATTTTTCTAATCCTCACATGCAAGATGAATTTCAATTTTATTAATAATTTTTTCATATGACTAAAATTGATATATCTTAACATCCGTATAGTGGGATCGTTGAAAAAATCATTTTAAAAATTAATCTTGTAAATCGGGAACGAGTCTTGTTGTCGGGAGGGGTACTTCTACCGGATTTTTCTAATCCTGACATGCAAGATGAATTTCAATTTTTTAATAATTTTTTCATATGACTAAAATCGATATATGTTAACATCCGTATGGTTGGATCTTCAAAAAAATCATTTTAAAAATTAATCTTGTAAATCGGGAACGAGTCTCGTTGTAGGGAGGGGTACTTTTACTAGATACTTCTATTCCTGACATGCAGGATGGATTTCAAATTTGTTAATAGTTTTTTCATATGACTAAAATTCATATAGAGTAACATCCGTACGGTTGGATCCTTGAAAACATCATTTTAAAAATTAATCTTGTAAATGGGGAATGAGTCTCGTTGTCGGGAGGGATACTTTTACCCGATTTTTCTACACCAGACGTGCAAGATGAATTTCAAATTTTTAATAATTTTTTTATATGACTTAAATTGATATATCTTAACATCTGTATGGTTGGATCACCGAAAAAATCTTTTTAAAAATTAATCTTGTAAATCGGGAACGAGTCTCGTTGTCGGGAAGGGTACTTTTGCTGGATTTTTCTAATCCTGACATGCAAGATGAATTTCAAATTTTTTTATAATTTTTTCTTATGTATAAATTGATATATCTTAACATCCGTACGGTTGGATCGTTGAAAAAATCATTTTAAAAATTAATCTTGTAAATCAGGAACGAGTCTCGTTGTCGGGAATGGTACTTTTACTGGATTTTTCTAATCCTAGACATGGAAGATGAATTTCAATTTTTTTAATAATTTTCTCATATGACTAAAATTTATATATCTTAACATCCGTACGGTTGAATCGTCGAAAAATCATTTTAAAAATTAATCTTGTAAATCGGGAACAAGTCTCATTGTTAGGAGGGGTACTTTTACCGGATTTTTCTAATCCTGACATGCAAGATGAATTTTAAATTTGTTAATAATTTTTTCATATCACCAGAATTGATATATCTTAACATCTGTACGGTTTGATCGTCAAAAAAAATCATTTTAAAAATTAATCTACTAAATCGGGAATGAGTCTCGTTGTTCGGAGAGGTACTTTTACTGAATTTTTCTAATCTTGACGTGCAAGATGAATTTCAAATTTTTAATAATTTTTTCATATGACTAAAATTGATATATCTTAACATCCGTACGGTTGGATCGTCGAAAAAATCATTTTAGAAATTAATCTTGTAAACTAGAAATCTCATTTTGTAGAGTAATACTTTTACAATGGTTTCCTTGAAACACCATTGTGTAAAGATAAAATAAGACAACGCTTTTTTTATTATAAAACCGTTGTGTAAGCATATCAGCTTTTTTCAATCTAATGGCTAATATTTAATTTCATTTCAATCAAGGGCTATCAATCAGACACTTCAGCAATCCGAGTAAAATGTTTACAACCTATCACGGGGTGCCACCTCATTAGGTGGTGCCCATTGAAATTATAAAATAACTATTTCAGACAACTATTTTATTCCGTTGTATGAAGGTTTCTAAGACAACCCTTCTAAAAACTGTTGTGTGAATTACACAACGTAATATCTAAAAGCTTGTATGAGACCAACTAAGACAACACTTTTGTTTTAACATAAAACCGTTGTATAAAAATTCGGCTATTTTTCGATCTAACACCTCAGCAATCCTTGTGAATGATTTACCACCTATCACGTGCTGCCACCTCAATACGTGGTACCCATTAAAATTCCTCAGACAACGGTTTCATTCTGTTATTTGATGGTTTAGAGGACAACCTTTCTAAAAAACCGTTGTCTCAATTACAAAATGTAATGTCAAAACCGTTGTCTTATATCCCTATACATTAACATAGTAACAACGGTTTGTAATCGTTGTGTTAAAGATCTAAAACAACACTATATTTAAAAAACTGTTGTCTGACTCGATGAGAGGATACAACTTGTACAACAGTTTAAAAAAGATGAATATCCGTTGTTTGTTCTGGAGCTCACACAACTGTTTTTTCTGCAAAATCAATTCACCGTTGTATGAGTTTTTAGGATGACAGTTTTTTTTAAAACGTTGTTTGTCAGCCGTTGTATGATTGCGAATTTCTTGTAGTGCATATTCTTAAAGGTCCCTAGTCGAGTATTATTATATAGGACAATAATAATACATAGATAGACTAGTATGTTGTTTGACAAGATAACCACATCTCATTGGTTATAAGTATGGGGATACTAAAGTCAATACATACGTACATGTGAGAGTACATGGTACTGGACAGACCCACAGTGAGATTCTTCATGTTTAATAAAGTCATAAGAAAGACTCACAGTGATAATGGTGTAATGATCCTTTGACTTGAAATCATTATATTTCTATACGAGGATTAAAATACTTTGACTACATTAAAAGTTACTTTTGATCGGGTGATGATAAAAGTGGACATCGGGTATATCATGAGTCGTATGAGAAATATGAATGATAGATAAAGGATTTAACCCTCCTATAATTAGGAGAGATATTATTGGCCTCTTGATTGAGTGAGACTATAAAAGCATGGCCATGCTCAAATAATGATTTTTCTTGATAGTCTACTCATGGATCAAGTAAACCCGGATTAAATGTTGAAGAGAATGACTAAATACGTGTCTCGAGTTTAATCTATAATATGTATGGTTAAAGGGATTATATTACACGAAAAATATTAATCACGAATGGTTTTATCTAATCACGATTTAATTATTATTTAAAATAAGTTGATAGTACTGGTACTTTTTCTTTTAAATGAATCGGGGGATGTTCCTGAATCTTTTCTTTTCAATCTGCTTCGGCCATAAAATTGGAAGATAGATAATTTTGTGTGGCCCAGCAGGAGAGCTGTCCACGACAATGCTCTAAAAATTAAAAGGTATCATATAATAATGTTTATTTCAGCCATAAAAGTGAAAGGCATATCAATTTTGCGTGGCCCAACTGGATAGCTGTCCACGACCCGAGATGCTCTAAAAACTAAAAAGTATCATATCATAATATTTAATTTTTCTTTTTAATGACAGTATGGTAAACCAAATCACACGTATCTAATTATACGGGTCTACAGCGATGTCTGGGAGGGTAATATGTACACAACACTGTCACTACCTTGATAGTAGGAGCCTGTTTATGTGAATATCCTAAATTTGTACAACATCCTTAACATCCATCTTGCAAGATCATATTTTCTTGTTTAACATCAAGGACCCAACGGGCATTGATAATGACATCAAGATAACCGTATGGTAATTTTTCGATTTAGAGCCAGATAACTAGAAATTGGAGATTGAAAGTAACCACCTTTCCTGATTCATTTTTTATTGGAGACCGTGACAGAGACAGACAATTGCTTGTGCAATTTCCCAGAACCAAAATCCTACGAATTAGAAATAAAGCATTAGAGTGAAGTTATTTTTTAAGAGATAATAAGCGAGACCCAAGAACTGTCATTGGTAGTGAAAAGAAATTTGAAGTCATCAGATTCAACGTATAACTTGCTGGAAATTGTTGTGCACAACTGTTGTTCTAAATTAAAAAGATTTCATGTAAGTCTCATGTGAATAAAATCATGAGTTAAGATACTATCTCGTTTACTTTATAAATTCTATGATCAAATCTATGTTAGTTAAGTTTTATATATTTTTTAAAATCATTATATATGATCAAATGCATTCAATTAAAGGTAAGTCCCGCGTGAATAAAATTGGGGGCTGATGTATCATCTCGAAACTATCATACACACTAATTTATGTATTATGCACTAAATCGGGGATATTCACATAAAGAGGCTCCCTACTATCAAGGTAGTGACACTGTTGTGTACATATTACCCTCCCAGACATCGCTGTAGACCGGTTTAATTAGATACGTGTGATTTGGTTTACCATACTGTCATTAAAAAGAAAAATTAAGCAATATGATATGATACTTTTTAGTTTTTAGAGCATCTCGGGCCGTGGACAGCTATCGAGTTGGGCCACGCAAACTTGATTTACCTTTCACTTTTATGGACGAAAAAAACATTATTATATGATACTTTTTAATTTTTAGAGCATTCTGAGCCGTGGACAGCTCTCCTGCTGGGCCACACAAAATTGTCTATCTTCCACTTTTATGGCCGAAGCAGATTGAAAAGAAAAGATTGAGGAACATCCCCCAATTTATTTAAAAGAAAAGTACCAACACTATCAACTTATTTTGTTTCCTTTTTTTCGGAACTTATTTTATTTCTTTATTTGTACTTGTTAATATACATTCATCATTGAAAAAAGTTATGCTGAAATAAATCATTTATAATTTGTTCTAAATTATTTAAAAATAGAATTATAAATCATAAAATTTTTAAGAAAAGTCATTTCAAGTCAAATTTTAAGTGCATTTTTTAATTTCATTGTATTTTAATAATACTTTTTTTCATTTTAATATTTTAATTAATTTAATATATAGTACCTACTAGTTCGACAAGATAGCATGATAAATATTTATTATGTTAAAGGCGGATATATAAACAATGTAAATAAAAGTTGTACAATAAAACCTAAAAGTGTCCATATGCAACAAAATGTGGGTGCTCTAAGCGGACGTGAAAAAAAGTCTATTGAGCGAGTAGAAATGGATCAGTTCAGATCAATTCAAACGTGATTTAAAATACAAGTTAAGTTCAGTTAGGCCCGTAAACAAATTAATTAAATTTTGTAGATAAAATACTAGTTTGTAGTATGTGTCTTAACTGTGCTGAGTGTTTTAGAAATCATGAATTAATATTTTTTTGTCAAAAAACTAATATTTTAAACTATGAAAAATAATTCAATACTATAACAAATAATTTTTTGTATATTAAATTTAAATATCTCATTTATTAACCTTAAATTATTATGATTATTATTTAGTGTATTAAATTGACAACTAACGAAAAATCGATTATTATTTAGGGTATCAAATTAACAACTAATAAATATCTTGTATTCAACATAGTTTGTTGTAAACTACAATATGAATGAATTTGACAAAACACCTACTGAATTGTCGCATATGTTGAGAACATATGAGACCAATATGAAGACAGCTGAACCTGCTCCCATACTGATGGTGGGAAATAAAGGTAAGGCCAAAGGGAAGGGCACATGGAAGGGTAAGAAGAAGATTGGATCTGATTCTACACCCAAGCCAAAGTCAGGTCCCAAATAGGCTTTAAAGCCTAAAGGTGGTGTGGCCAAGGGTGAATGTCACTACTGTAAGAAAGATGGTCACTGGAATTGAAACTCTCCAATTTACTTGGAGGATCTGAAGAAAAAGAAAGTAGTTCAGATTTCTGGATCAGGTATTTATGTTATAGAAGTCAATTTGTCTATTTCTACATCTTGGGTATTTGATACTGGATGTGCTTCTCACATTTGTATAAATGTGCAGGGCCTGCAGAGAAGTAGAACTTTGGCTAAATAAGAAGTGGACCTAAGAGTAGGCAATGAAGCAAAAGTTGATGCTTTAGCTATAGGGACTTATTATTTATCTATGCCCTCTGGGCTTGTTTTAGAACTAGAAGACTGTTTTTACGTGCCTGCGATTTGCAGAAACATTATTTCTATTTCTTGTTTGGACAAAAAAGGTTTTTCGTTTACAATAAAGAACAACATTTGCTCTTTTGCTTTGAATGATTTAACCTATGGTGTTGCACATTTATTTAATGGTTTATATGTTCTTGATTTAGATAACCCTGTCTGTAATATAGAAAACAAACGACTTAAAATGAATGACTCAAATCAAACATACCTATGGCATTGTCGTCTAGGCCACATAAATGAGAAACGCATATCCAAATTACATAAGGATGGATACTTGGATAAGTTTGATTTTGAATCATACCAAGAATTGGAATCTTGTTTGCTTGGTAAGATGACTAAATCCCTTTTCACTGGTAAGGGTCAAAGGGCCACTAAACGTCTGGAGCTAATACATAGTGATGTATGTGGCCCAATACGTGTAATGGCTAGAGGAGGCTACTACTACTTCATAACATTTACTCATGATTTCAGTAGATATGGATATGTATATCTTATGAAGAACAAATCCGATTCTTTTGAAAAATTTAAAGAATACAAGGTTGAAGTAGAGAAGCAAATTGGCGGAGATGCAAGTATTAAGATCTTACGATCCGATCATGGGGGTGAATACTTAAGCACCGAATTTAGAGTGTATTTGAAAGAGTGTAGTATTGTATCACAACTCACTCCGCCAGGAACACCTCAATGGAATGGAGTTTCAGAGAGGAGAAATCGCACCTTGTTGGACATGGTGCAATCGATGATGAGTCATGCAGATCTTCCAATTAGTTTCTGGGGTTATGCTCTAGAAACAACGGCTTTCACACTTAACCGTGTTCCTACTAAGAAGGTTCAAAAAACTTCATATGAGATATGGAAGGAGAAACGGTCAGGCATGAACTTTATGAAAGTTTGGGGATGTAAGGCGTTTGTCAAACGTTAAGAATCTGACAAGCTTGGACCTAAATCCGAAGAGTGCATTTTTATAGGATACCCTAATGAAACAAAGGCGTATCATTTTTATAGTTCTTCTGAGCAGAAAGTGTTTATTGCTCGAGATGCTGTCTTCATGGAAAGAGATTTTATTTCCAAAAGAAACAGTGGGAGAACTATAGATCTCGATGAAGATCGAGAACCACAAAATAGCATTGAACCTGAAGTGGAACAAGAGCAGAATAATGATAATGCTCAACAAACACAGGTTGTTCGTAGATTTGGTAGATTTCGCCATGAGCCAGAGAGATATGGATTTCTCATGACTCAGTGTGGTGATTTGATGCTCATAGATGAAGATGAGCCTCTCACATACCAAAATGCTATGAAAAGTCCAGACTCTAAGAGATGGCTTGAAGCCATGAAATCCGAGATAGATTCCATGTACGAAAACCAAGTATGCACTTTGGTTAATTGATCCACCTGAAGGGGTAAAACCCATAGGGTGCAAATGGGTTTTTAAGAAGAAAAAGGGCATGGATGGAAATGTTCAGACCTATAAAGCTAGGCTGGTTGCAAAAGGTTTCAAAAAAATTCATGATATTGACTATGATGAAACTTTCTCATCAGTGGCTATTGTCAAGTCTATAAGGATTTTACTTGCCATTGCAGCATTCCATGATTATGAAATCTGGCAAATGGATGTCAAAATAGCCTTCCTTAATGAAAGCCTTGAAGAGGATGTGTACATGACACAACCTGAGGGTTTTGTTGATCCAAGGAATGCTGGCAAGGTATGTAAATTGCATCGATCCATTTATGGATTGAAGCAATCCTCTAGGAGATGGAATATCTGTTTTGATGAAATAGTCATAGATTATGGATTTGTTTAAAACGAAAATGAACCGTGTGTTTACAAGAAGGTTAGTGGGAGCTATGTGGCATTCATAGTACTATATGTTGATGATATACTACTAATGGGGAATGACATACCTTCTCTAAAGGCTGTTAAGACTTGGTTAGGGAGCAATTTCTCTATGAAAGACTTAGGAGAGGCATCCTACATTCTAGGAATGAGGATCTATAGAGAAAGATCTAGAAGGATGATCGGTCTAAGTCAGAGCACATACATTGATAAGGTTTTGCATCATTTTGGAATGCAAAATGTAAAAAGAGGATATGTCCCCGTGTCTCAAGGGATAACGATCTCTAAGGACCAGTGTCCGAAATTATTGGATGAGAAGGACCATATGAATATAGTTCCATATGCTTCAGCAATTGGATCTATCATGTATGCAATGGTATGTACTCGCCCAGATGTCTCGTATGCCTTGAGCATGACGAGCAGATACCAGTCTAATCCGGGTGATGGTCACTGGACGACAGTCAAGAATATTCTTAAGTACTTGAAAAGAACTAAAGATTCATTCTTGGTGTATGGAGGAGAAGAGAAACTCGTTGTAAAAGGTTACGCCGATGCAAGTTTCCAAATAGACAGAGATGATACTGTATCACAGTCTGGTTTTGTGTTTTGTCTAAACGGAGGTGCTGTAAGCTGGAAGAGTTCAAAGCAAGAAGCAGTAGCTGATTCTGTAATGGAGGCTGAGTACATTGCAGCTTGTGAAGCAGCTAAGGAGGCCATTTGGATTCGAAAGTTCATTTCTAATTTGGGAGTGGTTCCATCGGTCGCAGATCCCATTGATCTATACTGCGATAATAATGGAGCCATTGCACAGGCTAAAGAACCTGGATCACACTCCCGGGCTAAACATATACTCAGGAGATTTCACCTTATTCGAGAGATTAATGAAATAGGTGATATACACATATGTAAAGTGCACACAAATGATAACATTGCAGACCCACTGACCAAAGGCTTGTCGCAGCAGAAGTACGATGGTCATACTAGTTCCATGGGTATTAGATATATGGGTGATTGGCTCTAGTGCAAGTGGGAGATTGTTAGTGTAGGTGCCCTAGAGGCAATACATTATTCTTTTCAATATTTATGTCAATTGATAATTCAATAAATGTATTTATTATGACCTTAATTACTGCGATATTTTGTTAGCATAATAAATGTCCTTAGAATCATGATACACATTGAATAGTTTAAGTACATGACTTGAACTTGAGATTATATAATATATCATTACTACAAGAAATAAGCGATCATACAACAGTTTTTCACCGTTGTGTAACCTGTATATTTTCCGTAGTCTATCCAACACTCGTGTGATAAAATATCACACGACAGTTGTTTAAACCCTTATAATAAGAGAGATTACACAACCTTTTTTAGTACTGGTTACAATCAAGAATGCACAACAAGTATTCTATATTAATCATTGTTGGAACTTTGTTAAAAAAACTGTTTCTTTATTCAACTCTTGTCTAACTAACTTAACAACAATGGTTAGAAAAACCATTATTGTTAACTTATTTGATATTGTCATAAACAAATATTTTTAAACTTCTTTTATGAATGCTTTTTTTAAAAGACAATCGTGTAAAGATTTAAACTGTTGCAAAGAATATCAAAAGATAACAGTTTTTTTTTTAAAAAATGTACAGTGAGACAGACAACAATTTTCATCATTTTTAAGTGACTTTCACACAACTGTTTACAAAATTAATCTCATTATTTAGAATAAATAAATTTTAAAATAAAATTATATCATAATAATTCAATTGTTATTTCACAATTGAAATTAAATTTACAATACAAAGGATCTCTACAAGAATTACAAGTATAACTTAAAATCTATTTATAAACATCCTCAGCAAGGTACACAATAACTAATTTGCATACATATTTAGTCATGTTTGCCCAATAAACATCTTTTTCACTCCTATTGGCAAGCCTAGTCCTAGTTCTTATTTTTTCCCACCAAGTTCTTGTTCCAAGTATCATACATGTACGTTTTCTTGCATCAAAAATTACACACCTAACATTCAAAGCATGTTTCATGATTTCTTATGTCATAGGGTTGAAGGGTGTATACAGATTTAATACAATGTCAATCTTATAGTCTAATAGAAAGATCAGCTACAAAAGTAAATACCTTGCCTGTAACTCGTACTGCAATATCTACCTAGCCATCAGCCAGTGCAGCAGATCAGCACGTCGCAATACTTAGGATCCTCTTCAACAAGAATTCCATGCACACACATTAATGTGCTTATTTTATAACCTTGAAAAAGTTAATAGCAGCAAGCACATAAGATTGTTATCCTTATATATTGCTATTTACACGGAACCAATAAATACATGAGAATACGAAAAATGTTATAACCGAACATGGTAGATAAAAAAATGCAACACAACAAAAAAACACTTATAAATTAAAAATTTAAAGAGCATGCAGGTGTCCACCCCTTGAGCTGATTGTATAATCTTACATGTTCATCACGACCTGCGCAATCTCCACCAGCTGCAGCACACAAAGACAAGATGCATTAATTTGCAAAATAAAGCAGATAACTCAATCATAACACATATCTCTCTCTTAACTTCAGCTTGCTAAAAGGTAAAATTTATTAGCAATTTTTTGTGAATGACATTATATGGAGTAAAGACACCCTCGTACTATAAGCTATCTCTGTACAATGGGATTAAACATTAGTATTCCACAGAGAGAGCAATATTAAATCTGTAACACATTATATTTTTCACACTGATGGAAGAAAAAAGTGATGTTTTGAGTGTTCTTCTCTTGCCGGAAGTAAGTTGCATTCAAGAAGTTTAAATAAGAAA
This sequence comes from Apium graveolens, assembly GCF_009905375.1. Classification (NCBI taxonomy): domain Eukaryota; kingdom Viridiplantae; phylum Streptophyta; class Magnoliopsida; order Apiales; family Apiaceae; genus Apium; species Apium graveolens. The sequence goes on along the minus strand of NW_027419756.1, from coordinate 53,118 downwards.
GAGTTTTGCCCTACAATGCTTCCCCCATTGCACTGACGTACAAGCAAGAAAACATATTTAGTAATTTCAGGAAAACATATTTAAGCTTACTTCCATTTGACAACCCCTATTAATGGTTGCATTTAACTAACCAAAAAGAATAAATATTAAGTCTATAGGCATAATATAAGTTTCCATAAACAGGGTACCAGATTTTGTATAAACCAATGTATAAAGATGAATAATTAGCTCTATTCAGGAATCACCAGCACCTCAAGTCCTCCACAGCTAACATCTGTAACAAATTAAACTCTATGCAGCTAAAAAAACTACAATTGCCTAACAAACACAAAAGACATTAGTATTAAAGCTAAAAAAACATCAATCATGATACCATATTTTTATTTCATTTGAGCTTAACAGAGCAAATTAAAAAAATACAAATTATAAATTGTGAATATATAAATACCTTGGGACGTCTATTAATGGAGAACATAACGAGCACCTTGAACCCTAATTTAACATCCTTCCACTCCTTCACGCTGTTCATTGCAGCTCAACATGGAATCTGGTGAACTGATCGTCCAGTACTAACAATTGACTATTGCAGAAAGAATACTTTATAGATGTCTTTGACACATGTAATATGCCAGAAGTATAACTAAGCTCTAAAAGAAAAATTGCTAAAACTTTTAGATAATTTCGAGGTGAACAAGGAACCAATAAATATTATGTCAATGAACAAGTCTTCACTCGCCAAAGCAATATATTCTCCTGTTTGATTGAAATTTATTGTCTTGACCGGCCATCTGAGAGCATGTAACACAATTATTTTATAGCAGATAATGTGACCAAAGACCAATAAATAATTCTTTTGATTAATACCATTATTATAACAATACACAACTAAAAATTAAATTTATATATACGAGCAGAAAACCAGTAGATGACTCACTCAAGTTTGGTGAATATTTTCACACACAACATCTTTGAGATATGTCGCTAGCCGAAATAATAGCCCCTTCCTTAGCCAACTGAATTGAAAGACACATTTTAGTCTTGAAAGAGCATCAAATAAAAGGAAACTAGTGATATTTACTTTGACACATTTTATCAAACCATTGGTGAGCTACATAAAAAACATCAAAATTATCTTAAAAAACCAAATTAGACATTACCAACAATCACATAAGAGTAAATAAATGTGAACTGAAAGTAAAGTATGTACATAGATGATTGTAATTGTATCTATAGATACAAAAACTAACATGTATCTGCTTTGTATCTATTCTTGAGCTCCCGAGAAGAGAAGTTCATGACCAAATATTAAACGAATATGTTTGAGCAAATCGACCCAAATGCCTTTTGTAGTTGTAAAGATAACAGGTAAAAAACAGGAGAGGTAACCTAATTTTGAACAAATCCAAGTAAGAACTTGGAGATGAAGAGCGGCGGAGAAACAACGAGGGAGAGGAAGGGACTCAGAGATCAGATAAGAAAGGGAAATTGGGGGAGCAAATAAAAAATTAATTAAAGGAAATAGTCTGATTGGGAAAAAAGCAGGGGGAGATGGGGGAAATGAAATTTGGAAAAAGGGTGAAAGAAAAATTTAATGAGAGGGAAATGGAAAATAGGGTGAAAATGTGAAAATTGGTTGATAAATTCTTTAATATATAAATGTTATTATATTATTATATTTATCGTATTATATATTAGTGTAAAAGAATTATTTAAAATTTTCTTATTTAAAAATTACAATTATTTTTATACATGAATTTTTATTAATATTATAAAATTACCTTGTAAATCCGAGAAGAATGTTGTTATTGGAAGTCGTACCTTTACTAGATTTTTCTATTCATGAAATGCAAGATTAATTAAAAAAAAACCAATAATTTTTTCATATGACTAAAATTGATATATCTTAGCATCCGTACGGTTAAATCGTTGAAAAAACATTTTAAAATTAATCTTGTGAATCGGGAAAAAGTCTCGTTGTTAGTAGTGTTACTTTTACTAATGCAAGATGGATTTCAAATTTGTTAATAATTTTTACATATAACTAAAATTGACATAGATTAACATCCTTACGGTTGGATCATCGAAAAAATCATTTTAAAAATTAATCTTGCAAATCGGGAACGAGTCTTGTTGTCGGGAGGGGTACTTTTACCGGATTTTTCTAATCCTGACATGCAAGATGAATTTCAATTTTTTTAATAATTTTTTCATATGACTAAAATTGATATATCTTAACATCCGTATGGTTGGATCATCGATAAAATTATTTTAAAAATTAATCTTGTAAATCGGGAACGAGTCTCGTTGTGGGGAGGGGTACTTTTACCGGATTTTTCTAATCCTGACATGCAAGATGGATTTCAAATTTGTTAATAATTTTTTCATATGACTAAAATTGATATATCTTAACATCCGTACAGTTGGATCGTCGAAAAATTATTGTAAAATTAATCTTGTAAATCGGGAACGAGTCTCGTTGTCCGGAGGGGTACTTTTACCGGATTTTTCTAATCCTCACATGCAAGATGAATTTCAATTTTATTAATAATTTTTTCATATGACTAAAATTGATATATCTTAAAATCTGTATAGTGGGATCGTTGAAAAAATCATTTTAAAAATTAATCTTATAAATCGGGAACGAGTCTTGTTGTCGGGAGAGGTACTTCTACCGGATTTTTCTAATCCTGACATGCAAGATGAATTTTAATTTTTTAATAATTTTTTCATATGAATAAAATTGATATATCTTAACATCCGTATGGTTGGATCTTCAAAAAAATCATTTTAAAAATTAATCTTGTAAATCGGGAACGAGTCTCGTTGTAGGGAGGGGTACTTTTACTAGATACTTCTAATCCTGACATGCAAGATGGATTTCAAATTTGTTAGTAATTTTTTCATATGACTAAAATTCATATAGACTAACATCCGTAAGGTTGGATCCTCGAAAACATCATTTTAAAAATTAATCTTGTAAATGGGGAATGAGTCTCGTTGTCGGGAGGGATACTTTTACCGGATTTTTCTACACCAGACGTGCAAGATGAATTTCAAATTTTTAATAATTTTTTTAAATGACTAAAATTGATATATCTTAACATCCGTATGGTTGGATCGTCAAAAAAATCTTTTTAAACATTAATCTTGTAAATCGAGAAAGAGTCTCGTTGTCGGGAGGGGTACTTTTGCTGGATTTTTCTAATCCTGACATGCAAGATGAATTTCAAAATTTTTTATAATTTTTTTTATGAATAAAATTGATATATCTTAACATCCGTACGGTTGGATTGTCGAAAAAATCATTTTAAAAATTAATCTTTTAAATCGGGAACGAGTCTCGTTGTCGGGAATGGTACTTTTACTGGATTTTTCTAATCCTAGACATGAAAGATGAATTTCAAATTTTTTAATAATTTTCTCATATGACTAAAATTGATATATCTTAACATCCATACGGTTGGATCGTCGAAAATTCATTTTAAAAATTAATCTTGTAAATCGGGAACAAGTCTCATTGTTAGGAGGGGTACTTTTACCGAATTTTTCTAATCCTGACATGCAAGATGAATTTTAAATTTGTTAATAATTTTTTCATATCACTAAAATTGATATATCTTAACATCTGTACGGTCTGATCGTCAAAAAAATCATTTTAAAAATTAATCTAGTAAATCGGGAATGAGTCTCGTTGTTCGGAGAGGTACTTTTACTGAATTTTTCTAATCTTGACGTGCAAGATGAATTTCAAATTTTTAATAATTTTTTCATATGACTAAAATTGATATATCTTAACATCCGTATGGTTGGATCGTCGAAAAAATCATTTTAGAAATTAATCTTGTAAACCGGAAATCTCATTTTGTAGAGTAATACTTTTACAATGGTTTCCTTGAAACACCATTGTGTAAAGATAAAATAAGACAACGCTTTTTTTATTATAAAACCGTTGTGTAAGCATATCAGCTTTTTTCAATCTAATGGCTAATATTTAATCCCATTTCAATCAAGGGCTATCAATCAGACACTTCAGCAATCGGAGTAAAATGTTTACAACCTATCACGGGGTGCCACCTCATTAGGTGGTGCCCATTTAAATTATAAAATAACTATTTCAGACAACTATTTTATTCCATTGTATGAAGGTTTCTAAGACAACCCTTCTAAAAACTGTTGTGTGAATTACACAACGTAATATCTAAAAGCTTGTATGAGACCAACTAAGACAACACTTTTGTTTTAACATAAAACCGTTGTATAAGAATTCGGCTATTATTCGATCTAACACCTCAGCAATCCTTGTGAATGATTTACCACATATCACGTGCTACCACCTGAATACGTGCTACCCATTAAAATTCCTCAGACAACGATTTCATTCTGTTATTTGATGGTTTAGAGGACAACCTTTCTAAAAAACCGTTGTCTCAATTACACAATGTAATGTCAAAACCGTTGTCTTATATCCCTATACATTAACATAGTAACAACGGTTTGTAATCGTTGTGTTAAAGATCTAAAACAACACTATATTTAAAAAAACTGTTGTCTGACTCGATGAGAGGATACAACTTGTACAACAGCTTAAAAAAGATGAATATCCGTTGTTTGTTCTGGAGCTCACACAACTATTTTTTCTGCAAAATCAATTCACCGTTGTATGAGTTTTTAGGTTGACAGTTTTTTTTAAACCGTTGTTTGTCAACCGTTGTATGATTGCGAATTTCTTGTAGTGCATATTCTTAAAGGTCCCTAGTCGAGTATTATTATATAGGACAATAATAATACATAGATAGACTAGTATGTTGTTTGACAAGATAACCACATCTCATTGGTTATAAGTATGGGGATACTAAAGTCAATACATAGGTACATGTGAGAGTACATGGTACTGGACAGACCCACAGTGAGATTCTTCATGTTTAATAAAGTCATAAGAAAGACTCACAGTGATAATGGTGTAACGATCCTTTGACTTTAAATAATTATATTTCTATACGAGGATTAAAATACTTTGACTACATTAAAAGTTACTTTTGATCGGGTGATGATAAAAGTGGACATCGGGTATATCATGAGTCGTATGAGAAATATGAATGATAGATAAAGGATTTAACCTTCCTATAATTAGGAGAGATATTATTGGCCTCTTGATTGAGTGAGACTATAAAAGCATGGCCATGCTCAAATAATGATTTGTCTTGATAGTCTACTCATGGATCAAGTAAACCCGGATTAAATGTTGAAGAGAATGACTAAATACATGCCTCGAGTTTAATCGATAATATGTATGGTTAAAGGGATTATATTACACGAAAAATATTAATCACGAATGGTTTTATCTAATCATGATTTAATTATTGTTTAAAATAAGTTGATAGTACTGGTACTTTTTCTTTTAAATGAATCGGGGGATGTTCCTGAATCTTTTCTTTTCAATATGCTTCGGCCATAAAAGTGGAAGATAGATAATTTTGTGTGGCCCAGCAGGAGAGCTATCCACGGCAATGCTCTAAAAATTAAAAGGTATCATATAATAATGTTTATTTCAGCCATAAAAGTGAAAGGTATATCAATTTTGCGTGGCCCAACTGGATAGCTGTCCACGACCCTAGATGCTCTAAAAACTAAAAAGTATCATATCATAATATCTAATTTTTCTTTTTAATGACAGTATGGTAAACCAAATCACACATATCTAATTATACGGGTCTACAGCGATGTCTGGGAGGGTAATATGTACACAACACTGTCACTACCTTGATAGTAGGGAGCTTGTTTATGTGAATATCCCCAATTTGTACAACATCCATAACATCCATCTTGCAAGATCATATTTTCTTGTTTAACATCAAGGACCCTACGGGAATTGATAATGACATCAAGATAACCGTATGACAATTTTTCGATTTAGAGCCAGATAACTAGAAATTGGAGACTGAAAGTAACCACCTTTCTTGATTCATTTTTTATTGGAGACCGTGACCGAGACAGACAATTGCTTGTGCAATTTCCTGGAACCAAAATCCTACGAATTAGAAATAAAGTATTAGAGTGAAGTTCTTTTTTAAGAGATAATAAGCGAGACCCAAGAACTGTCATTGGTAGTGAAAAGAAATTTGAAGTCATCAGATTCAACGTATAACTTGCTGGAAATTGTTATGCACAACTGTTGTTCTAAATAAAAAAGATTTCATGTAAGTCTCATGTGAATAAAATCATGACTTAAGATACTATCTCGTTTACTTTACAAATTCTATGATCAAATCTATGTTAGTTAAGTTTTATATATTTTTATATATCATTATATATGATCAAATGCATTCAATTAAAGGTAAGTCCCGCGTGAATAAAATTGGGGGCTAATGTATCATCTCGAAACTATCATACACACTATTTTATGTATTATGCACTAAATCGGGGATATTCACATAAACAGGCTCCCTACTATCAAGGTAGTGACACTGTTGTGTACATATTACCCTCCCAGACAATACTGTAGACCGGTTTAATTAGATACGTGTGATTTGGTTTACCATACTGTCATTAAAAAGAAAAATTAAGCATTATTCTATGATACTTTTTAGTTTTCAGAGCATCTCGGGCCGTGGACAGCTATCGAGTTGGGCCACGCAAACTTGATCTACCTTTCACTTTTATGGACGAAAAAAACATTATTATATGATACTTTTTAATTTTTAGAGCATTCTGAGCCGTGGACAGCTCTCCTGCTGGGCCACACAAAATTGTCTATCTTCCACTTTTATGGCCGAAGCAGATTGAAAAGAAAAGATTGAGGAACATCCCCCAATTTATTTAAAAGAAAAGTACCAACACTATCAACTTATTTTGTTTCCTTTTTTTTTTTCGGAACTTATTTTGTTTCTTTATTTGTACTTGTTATTATACATTCATCATTGAAAAAGTTATGCTGAAATAAATCATTTATAATTTGTTCTAAATTATTTAAAAATAGAATTATAAATCATAAAATTTTTAAGAAAAGTCATTCCAAGTCAAATTTTAAGTGCATTTTTTAATTTCATTGTATTTTAATAATACTTTTTTTCATTTTAATATTTTAATTATTTTAATATATAGTACCTACTAGTTCGGCAAGATAGCATGATAAATATTTATTATGTTGAAGGCGGATATATAAACAATTTAAATAAAAGTTGTACAATAAAACCTAAAAGTGTCCATATGCAACAAAATGTGGGTGCTCTAAGCGGACGTGAAAAAAGTCTATTGAGCCAGTAGAAATGGATTAGTTCAGAACAATTCAAACGTGATTTAAAATACAAGGTAAGTTTAGTTAGGCCCGTAAACAAATTAATTAAATTTTGTAGATAAAATACTAGTTTATAGTATGTGTCTTAACTGTGCTGAGTGTTTTAGAAATCATGAATTAATATTTTTTTGTCAAAAAACTAATATTTTAAACTATGAGAAATAATTCAATACTATAACAAATAATTTTTTGTATATTAAATTTAAATATCTCATTTATTAACCTTAAATTATTATGATTGTTATTTAGTGTATTAAATTGACAACTAACGAAAAATCGATTATTATTTAGGGTATCAAATTAACAACTAATAAATATCTTGTATTCAACTTCTAAGTTCTAATAATATGATATATATTTTAAAATTTATCTAAAAAATTATATAGAAAAAGAATTTTATCAAAAAGCTTAAAATTTTATCCTGGCTATACCGACCTTTTTTTAATCTGGTCTCATTTCAGTTATTTTATCATGAACGAATGTCTAGATGTGGAAGGTCGTTATCAAAATTAGTTTAGAATTAGAATTGTAACTATTATTGAATTAGTTTGCAAATTGATTATTCAGTTTCTATCTTCTAAAATTGATCCTCCATGAAATTGTATTGTAATAGTTGTTGATATAAAATCAATGACATCTCAATTTCCCATCACGTTCTCTTTTGTGCCTCGTACATGCTCACAACTTAGCTCAACAAGTTTATCCTGATCTTGTCCTTTATAATTGGGGTTCTATCCATGCTAAGAGCATATGCACTCATTAAGGGCATCAATTCATCAATTGAATCCATGGAGTTAATTACTATTCATGCTAAATCCACTTTTTTCCATAGTTTTTATACACCCATATACTCCATCAATTTATCAATTACTATCCATCAAATAAATAATATTATATATTATAAATTTAATTCCATCTCTATTACTTAATGTCCCCAAAAATAATATTCAATAATAGATTGCTAGATAATTTTAGATTTTTGATAAGATTGTGGATAAATTTAAATTTTTGATAAGATTTTCGTTGAATCACATTATGACACTTGTCTTGATCTAAATTTATAGATTGAAAATTGTCTTTAAATAATATAATGATCTTGATATATCTCAAAATCACTCAAATCTTTGCAATAATGAATTCATCAAAAAGATTTTTATGTATAAGACAACAACACAGTCAAGAAGTGTCTGAAATTATGAATACCATGGTGACTGAAGCGGCAATGATGATGAAGTTCTTCGATACTCCAGATGAACCACAAGGACGGGGCTCACGTCTTGGAAAATGTTCTAATCATCCTAGAGAAAGGGTTTCTAATCGTCCTAGGAGTTGAAAAATTGTCCAAACGGGTGGGGAGGGGTTTATAGTGGTCGTAAAGGATGCCCTACTACTATTTTGGAGGCAGTCGCTTCTTACGACACTCGGGTTTGGAACACTTTTTTCGGTGTTCCTGGAGCTCAAAATGATATTAACGTTCTAGGCCAGTCTCCTGTGTTTGATAAAGTCATCGCAGGAAATAGCCCAACATTGATATTTCACGTCAATGGAAAAAGATACAACAATGCTTATTACCTTGCTGATGGAATTTATCCTAGGTATTCAACATTTGTAAAAACCATATCAAATCCTGCCACTCAATCATAAAAATTGTTCGCTAAGAAACATGAGGCCTATCGCAAAGATGTAGAGAGGTGTTTTGGTATATTACAATCTCGATGGGCTATTCTTCGTCATGGTGCTCGGATGCATAAGCGTTCCACACTTAAAAGCATCACGATGACTTGCATCATCTTGCATAACATGATAGGCGAGGATGAATTTGTGGAAGAAGAATTTGTAGAGCCAGTAGAAGAAGATCTAAGAAATCCATTAGCATCACAGGTTTATGATGGGCCAGTAGATAGTAATGGAGTTCGAATTCCTTTTGCACTAGTAGAAAGAAATGGAAGAAATCAACAAGCATTTTGGGATCGTATTGAGAACTTGGAATCAGCTTATATTCATACAATGCTTCAAAATGATTTGGTGGAGCACAACTGGGCAATGGAAGCCAATCATTAATTGTCAAATTATTATCTCTTGATATGTATGACTTGACAATTTAAATAAATTTATTTTATTGAATTCAAAAGCAGTTAACATAATTAAATTTAAAAACTGAGTACATAATTTATTAAAAACATAATAACTAAATTTAATCATAAAGATCATCGTCAAAGTGAGGAACATAAGCACCATCACTATTAGAAGATTATAAAACTGGAGATGACGTAGATTAATTTAAATGATAGCCTAAGAATTAACAAATGCTTATTTCTAATTTTCTAAGATTATGCCTAATAGTGATGCATATTTTACATAACAACGAACGTGGCATGTGCTTTTAGTATTGACGATGCTCTAATGAATGGGTCATAGGAAAATGGTCAGTATATAAAATCGCGCTTACAAATTAAGCCTAAGCCCAATTAATTTATCCCCAAAGTACATATAAATGTGGGGTATAATATTATTTATTATTAGCTTTACAACCAGTGTGATTTGTTATTAACTTTACAAACTGAATGATATACCAGTCTTCATTAACATTTATATATATTTTTAATTTACATTATTTACAGTTTTTAATTAAATATAATATATGTAATAACATATTAAAATTAATTAACTTAGAATTATAACCTTATTATGATAATTTTAATCAAATAATTAAATATTATAAAGTAGTATATGTTAATTTGTACATTTATAAATATTGTAAAAATAGAATTTGAGAGTTTATTTGTATTTTTATAACTATAAATAAAAATTATAAATATTGGTTGTTGGCGGGAGAATTTAGATAATATGTAAATAATAATATATATTTGTTGTTGGAAAGATTCGAAAATGAGAACTTGGGTAGTGCATTCTTTTAATATTTCAGTTTAACGACATTGATAACTTGATTATAAATATCTGACTCTCGTGATCAATATGATAATCAAACCAAACCAAAATGAGGGTAAAAAAATTATATCACATTCCGGCTATTATAATTTTGTATAGATTTCTTAAATAATAAAAAAAGAATAGACTGTTAATTCTTTTGATTTTTTTATGTTGTAAAGGAAATAAAAGTAAATTAAGCAAAAATACTAGTACTTTCGTCGAAGAAGGTGAAGACTCATCTTCTTATATACGAATATAAAATTTAGACATTATTATTTTTGAATGATAATTTGAATAAAGGTTAATTGTATTTAAAAATATTAAGTGAGTTCAATATTAATAATGTATTATAAATTTATAAAAAGTCAAAATTAAAAAGAGCCCTTAAAAAATCTATAAATATGCTTACCTAAAAATAAAGATATAATATGTACGTACAAATGATGTCATTTTTTTTGTAAGCCCAATTCATTTATCTCGAAAGCCCTAAATTCAAAGCAATTGTAGATGTTGTGGAATGAAAACTACAGTGTGTTAATAATTAATGCTAGAGTTTGTGAGTTTCGAGTTTTAATGGTTGCTCTCGTGTTCGGGACTATCGGTCCTTACAAGATGTCTACGTATCATTGTGTAGTAGAAAATCAAGCCAAAAACGTAATTCTAGGTTAAGGTGTAGAGCCATTTATATGGAGGTGAGTCTAGGGTTAGACTTGTGTTGCGAGACTTGGTGGACAAGTATCTAACTTAAATGGTGATTAAGAGTCCTATAAGGGAAGGAACTCCAGAACCTTCTGTGTACCACTTTGAGTCTGTTTAGGACACATATATTTGCTCTTCCAGTTGTATTGGGCGTAGTTCATGAACAGTATATGTTCGTGGACCTCGACGACTTCTGCTGGTGGGTCTTGGCTACAAGGGCCGTCTTGAGTCTGCTACGAGTTTAGACCAGACATGTCCAATTTGGACTTCAGACAAAAATCCCAAGTGTAATTAATGTGACATTTAATGTGTCTTTATGATCTATTTTTTATCCATATCAGCAGAAATATTGGGCTTGTAGCCGATCCATTCGAAATCATATTCCTAATCGAGTTATCCAACCCACCTCAATTACCCATAATCCAAAATGGCTTGACAATATTTGTCCCTCTGTCCCATTTATTTATCGTTTTCATCTTCTATTCAATCATATTAACCAAATTAATAGTTATCAAAAAATTGTTCTACTTTTCAAAAATATTAACATAATAAACAATTAAATTATCAAATTACTTGAAAGTCAACAATTTTTTTAGGAGAGACAAAGTAGGAAATGTGGCAATGAATGAGTCAGAGGCAGTAAAATCTTAGAGAATGTGAAATCTCAAATTAGTTTGATAAAATTTATTATAAAATAACTTATAACATAAAGCTATCAATGAAATAATACATTGTATATTCAATTTAAATTTTGAACAATGAATAATAATGTGAATTTTAAGTAATTTGTTGATTTTGGAGAATGAATAATAATATAAATATAAATTCATTATTGTTAATTTTAATTTTACACAAACAGCATAGAGTCTCCTCTTTAGTGGTATTTATTAAAATGTATTTATACAAAAAAGTTGTGCATGAACAATTTAGAGGGGTGTATTCAATCAAGATTTTTAAATATTTTCAAAATTTATGGGTATTCAATTTATATTTTGAAAAATCATTCAAAATCAGGAGGTATTCAATTTGGATTGTAAAAAATTCATTAAAATCTGAGTGTTTTTAATCCAGATTAAAAAAAAATTAAAATATTAAGGTATCCAATTTGGATTTTAAAAATTCCAGATGTCATTCAAAACTCCATGGATTTTATTTTATTTAAAAAAATAAGTGGATTTTGATGGATTTTATAGTACAACTTTAATCTTTTGAAATATCTCCAAAATACATGAGATTTTGAAGGATTTCTAAACAAAATCACAAATAAACATTAGAATGTTATACATGTTTAGTAACCTGGCCATCTAAAATTTTAAGATATTATCTCTACTGAATCTTATAATATTATTATAACACCCTCCCTCTTAAAAGCAAGAATTTGAACCCGAGTTCGACCGGGATCTGATATATTGTCAAGTAATCTGCTCATCCGAAAGTTTAAGGTGTTAAAGTAAGGTATCAACTAAATCTCATAATATTTTTCTAAGAAAGCACTAAAATTACTGATATGGTACGCAAAATAATGAAGGAAATAGTTTAAGAAAAAAAATTACTTTAGAGACCATAATGTTTAGATATGTTCTCGATTTCGCAAAAAGAAAAATTTAAATATTTAGTCGTGCTAATATCTATCTCATTGATATCTATTCGATTTTAAGTAAATGAATGTTGTATTTTTGTTTAATGTTTCGATTTGAAATTTAGAAATTCATCTATTATCGTATATTGGTATAAATATTTCACGAGTCAAATATTAGCGATTGTTCGGCCTTTTTAGTAAATATGATAAGAATTTATAATTCAAATTCAGATTCCTAAGAAAGAAAAATAAAACATTTTTAGAGTTGTATGGCATCTTTGTTTTCTTGAGAGAGCACATCAAATTTAATTATAAAAAGGGCTTCAACCCACAACTCTAAGCATATTTCACTCTGTATTTTATATCATTGCTTACCATTGGAAAGATGAATCCTGAGTACTCTTCAAATTCATTGAATTACTCTTTTACTGCTCTTCCTATCCCAAATTCGACGGGTTACTCTTATCCTACTTTACCCAACAGTGAAGAACACAACCTTCAGCCATTCCAAAACACTATAATATCTGATGTTGATGTTGGTAATGGTATAGGTAATGTTAGTCATCTTGGAGATGGTAACGGTATGAGTTTTGAAGGCCAGTCTGGTGGAATGGCTCAGACTGATGGAAGCAATATTGAACAGACTGGTGGAAGTAGTGCTAGTCAAATTTCTGGGTCTAGGCCACGAGGATGTCCTCGTGGTTCAAAGAACAAGGCGAAAGAAAATGCCCTTGAAATGACTTCGAATGTTATGGTAGAATTATTTTATGAATTATCACAAATACTATTTTATGTATTATGCTCTAAATCGGGGATATTCACATAAACAGGCTCCCTACTATCAAGGTAGTGACAGTGTTATGTACATATTACCCTCCGAGACGTCGCTGTAGACCGGTTTAATTAGATACGTGTGATTTGGTTTACCATACTGTCATTAAAAAGAAAAATTAAACATTAAGATATGATCCTTTTTAGTTTTTAGAGCATCTCGGGCCGTGGACAGCTATCTAGCTGGGCCACACAAAATTGTCTATCTTCTACTTTTATGGCCGAAGCAGATTGAAAAGAAAAGATTCAGGAACATCCCCGGATTCATTTAAAAGAAAAGTACCAGTACTATCAACTTATTTTGTTTCCTTTTTTTTGAAACTTATTTTGTTTCATTATTTATACTTGTTAATATACATTCATCATTGAAAAAAATTATGTTGAAAAAAATTATTTATAATATGTTCTAAATTATTTAAAAATAGAATTATAAATCATAAAATTTTTAAGAAAAGTCATTTCAAGTCAAATTTTAAGTGCATTTTTTAATTTCATTGTATTTCAATAATACTTTTTTTTGTTTTAATATTTTAATTATTTTAATATATAGTACCTACTAGTTCGGCAAGATAGCATGATAAATATTTATTATGTTGAAGGCGGATATGTAAACAATTTAAATAAAAGTTGTACAATAAAACCTAAAAGTGTCCATATGCAATAAAATGTGGGTGCTCTGAGCGGACGTGAAAAAAAAGTCTATTGAGCGAGTAGAAATGGATCAGTTGAGATCAATTCGGAAGTGATTTAGGATGACAGTTTTTTTTAAAACGTTGTTTGTCAGCCGTTGTATGATTGCGAATTTCTTGTAGTGCATATTCTTAAAGGTCCCTAGTCGAGTATTATTATATAGGACAATAATAATACATAGATAGACTAGTATGTTGTTTGACAAGATAACCACATCTCATTGGTTATAAGTATGGGGATACTAAAGTCAATACATACGTACATGTGAGAGTACATGGTACTGGACAGACCCACAGTGAGATTCTTCATGTTTAATAAAGTCATAAGAAAGACTCACAGTGATAATGGTGTAATGATCCTTTGACTTGAAATCATTATATTTCTATACGAGGATTAAAATACTTTGACTACATTAAAAGTTACTTTTGATCGGGTGATGATAAAAGTGGACATCGGGTATATCATGAGTCGTATGAGAAATATGAATGATAGATAAAGGATTTAACCCTCCTATAATTAGGAGAGATATTATTGGCCTCTTGATTGAGTGAGACTATAAAAGCATGGCCATGCTCAAATAATGATTTTTCTTGATAGTCTACTCATGGATCAAGTAAACCCGGATTAAATGTTGAAGAGAATGACTAAATACATGTCTCGAGTTTAATCTATAATATGTATGGTTAAAGGGATTATATTACACGAAAAATATTAATCACGAATGGTTTTATCTAATCATGATTTAATTATTGTTTAAAATAAGTTGATAGTACTGGTACTTTTTCTTTTAAATGAATCGGGGGATGTTCCTGAATCTTTTCTTTTCAATCTGCTTCGGCCATAAAATTGGAAGATAGATAATTTTGTGTGGCCCAGCAGGAGAGCTGTCCACGACAATGCTCTAAAAATTAAAAGGTATCATATAATAATGTTTATTTCAGCCATAAAAGTGAAAGGCATATCAATTTTGCGTGGCCCAACTGGATAGCTGTCCACGACCCGAGATGCTCTAAAAACTAAAAAGTATCATATCATAATATTTAATTTTTCTTTTTAATGACAGTATGGTAAACCAAATCACACGTATCTAATTATACGGGTCTACAGCGATGTCTGGGAGGGTAATATGTACACAACACTGTCACTACCTTGATAGTAGGAGCCTGTTTATGTGAATATCCTAAATTTGTACAACATCCTTAACATCCATCTTGCAAGATCATATTTTCTTGTTTAACATCAAGGACCCAACGGGCATTGATAATGACATCAAGATAACCGTATGGTAATTTTTCGATTTAGAGCCAGATAACTAGAAATTGGAGATTGAAAGTAACCACCTTTCCTGATTCATTTTTTATTGGAGACCGTGAGAGAGACAGACAATTGCTTGTGCAATTTCCCAGAACCAAAATCCTACGAATTAGAAATAAAGCATTAGAGTGAAGTTATTTTTTAAGAGATAATAAGCGAGACCCAAGAACTGTCATTGGTAGTGAAAAGAAATTTGAAGTCATCAGATTCAACGTATAACTTGCTGGAAATTGTTGTGCACAACTGTTGTTCTAAATTAAAAAGATTTCATGTAAGTCTCATGTGAATAAAATCATGAGTTAAGATACTATCTCGTTTACTTTATAAATTCTATGATCAAATCTATGTTAGTTAAGTTTTATATATTTTTTAAAATCATTATATATGATCAAATGCATTCAATTAAAGGTAAGTCCCGCGTGAATAAAATTGGGGGCTGATGTATCATCTCGAAACTATCACACACACTATTTTATGTATTATGCACTAAATCGGGGATATTCACATAAAGAGGCTCCCTACTATCAAGGTAGTGACACTGTTGTGTACATATTACCCTCCCAGACATCGCTGTAGACCGGTTTAATTAGATACGTGTGATTTGGTTTACCATACTGTCATTAAAAAGAAAAATTAAGCAATATGATATGATACTTTTTAGTTTTTAGAGCATCTCGGGCCGTGGACAGCTATCGAGTTGGGCCACGCAAACTTGATTTACCTTTCACTTTTATGGACGAAAAAAACATTATTATATGATACTTTTTAATTTTTAGAGCATTCTGAGCCGTGGACAGCTCTCCTGCTGGGCCACACAAAATTGTCTATCTTCCACTTTTATGGCCGAAGCAGATTGAAAAGAAAAGATTGAGGAACATCCCCCAATTTATTTAAAAGAAAAGTACCAACACTATCAACTTATTTTGTTTCCTTTTTTTCGGAACTTATTTTATTTCTTTATTTGTACTTGTTAATATACATTCATCATTGAAAAAAGTTATGCTGAAATAAATCATTTATAATTTGTTCTAAATTATTTAAAAATAGAATTATAAATCATAAAATTTTTAAGAAAAGTCATTTCAAGTCAAATTTTAAGTGCATTTTTTAATTTCATTGTATTTTAATAATACTTTTTTTCATTTTAATATTTTAATTAATTTAATATATAGTACCTACTAGTTCGACAAGATAGCATGATAAATATTTATTATGTTGAAGGCGGATATATAAACAATGTAAATAAAAGTTGTACAATAAAACCTAAAAGTGTCCATATGCAACAAAATGTGGGTGCTCTAAGCGGACGTGAAAAAAAGTCTATTGAGCCAGTAGAAATGGATCAGTTCAGATCAATTCAGACGTGATTTAAAATACAAGTTAAGTTCAGTTAGGCCCGTAAACAAATTAATAAAATTTTGTAGATAAAATACTAGTTTGTAGTATGTGTCTTAACTGTGCTGAGTGTTTTAGAAATCATGAATTAATATTTTTTTGTCAAAAAACTAATATTTTAAACTATGAAAAATAATTCAATACTATAATAAATAATTTTTTGTATATTAAATTTAAATATCTCATTTATTAACCTTAAATTATTATGATTATTATTTAGTGTATTAAATTGACAACTAACGAAAAATCGATTATTATTTAGGGTATCAAATTAACAACTAATAAATATCTTGTATTCAACATAGTTTGTTGTAAACTACAATATGAATGAATTTGACAAAACACCTACTGAATTGTCGCATATGTTGAGAACATATGAGACCAATATGAAGACAGCTGAACCTGCTCCCATACTGATGGTGGGAAATAAAGGTAAGGCCAAAGGGAAGGGCACATGGAAGGGTAAGAAGAAGATTGGATCTGATTCTACACCCAAGCCAAAGTCAGGTCCCAAATAGGCTTTAAAGCCTAAAGGTGGTGTGGCCAAGGGTGAATGTCACTACTGTAAGAAAGATGGTCACTGGAATTGAAACTCTCTAATTTACTTGGAGGATCTGAAGAAAAAGAAAGTAGTTCAGATTTCTGGATCAGGTATTTATGTTATAGAAGTCAATTTGTCTATTTCTACATCTTGGGTATTTGATACTGGATGTGCTTCTCACATTTGTATAAATGTGCAGGGCCTGCAGAGAAGTAGAACTTTGGCTAAATAAGAAGTGGACCTAAGAGTAGGCAATGAAGCAAAAGTTGATGCTTTAGCTATAGGGACTTATTATTTATCTATGCCCTCTGGGCTTGTTTTAGAACTAGAAGACTGTTTTTACGTGCCTGCGATTTGCAGAAACATTATTTCTATTTCTTGTTTGGACAAAAAAGGTTTTTCGTTTACAATAAAGAACAACATTTGCTCTTTTGCTTTGAATGATTTAACCTATGGTGTTGCACATTTATTTAATGGTTTATATGTTCTTGATTTAGATAACCCTGTCTGTAATATAGAAAACAAACGACTTAAAATGAATGACTCAAATCAAACATACCTATGGCATTGTCGTCTAGGCCACATAAATGAGAAACGCATATCCAAATTACATAAGGATGGATACTTGGATAAGTTTGATTTTGAATCATACCAAGAATTGGAATCTTGTTTGCTTGGTAAGATGACTAAATCCCTTTTCACTGGTAAGGGTCAAAGGGCCACTAAACGTCTGGAGCTAATACATAGTGATGTATGTGGCCCAATACGTGTAATGGCTAGAGGAGGCTACTACTACTTCATAACATTTACTCATGATTTCAGTAGATATGGATATGTATATCTTATGAAGAACAAATCCGATTCTTTTGAAAAATTTAAAGAATACAAGGTTGAAGTAGAGAAGCAAATTGGCGGAGATGCAAGTATTAAGATCTTACGATCCGATCATGGGGGTGAATACTTAAGCACCGAATTTAGAGTGTATTTGAAAGAGTGTGGTATTGTATCACAACTCACTCCGCCAGGAACACCTCAATGGAATGGAGTTTCAGAGAGGAGAAATCGCACCTTGTTGGACATGGTGCAATCGATGATGAGTCATGCAGATCTTCCAATTAGTTTCTGGGGTTATGCTCTAGAAACAACGGCTTTCACACTTAACCGTGTTCCTACTAAGAAGGTTCAAAAAACTTCATATGAGATATGGAAGGAGAATCGGTCAGGCATGAACTTTATGAAAGTTTGGGGATGTAAGGCGTTTGTGAAACGTTAAGAATCTGACAAGCTTGGACCTAAATCCGAAGAGTGCATTTTTATAGGATACCCTAATGAAACAAAGGCGTATCATTTTTATAGTTCTTCTGAGCAGAAAGTGTTTATTGCTCGAGATGCTGTCTTCATGGAAAGAGATTTTATTTCCAAAAGAAACAGTGGGAGAACTATAGATCTCGATGAAGATCGAGAACCACAAAATAGCATTGAACCTGAAGTGGAACAAGAGCAGAATAATGATAATGCTCAACAAACACAGGTTGTTCGTAGATTTGGTAGATTTCGCCATGAGCCAGAGAGATATGGATTTCTCATGACTCAGTGTGGTGATTTGATGCTCATAGATGAAGATGAGCCTCTCACATACCAAGATGCTATGAAAAGTCCAGACTCTAAGAGATGGCTTGAAGCCATGAAATCCGAGATAGATTCCATGTACGAAAACCAAGTATGCACTTTGGTTAATTGATCCACCTGAAGGGGTAAAACCCATAGGGTGCAAATAAGAAGAAAAAGGGCATGGATGGAAATGTTCAGACCTATAAAGCTAGGCTGGTTGTAAAAGGTTTCAAAAAAATTCATGATATTGACTATGATGAAACTTTCTCATCAGTGGCTATTGTCAAGTCTATAAGGATTTTACTTGCCATTGCAGCATTCCATGATTATGAAATCTGGCAAATGGATGTCAAAATAGCCTTCCTTAATGAAAGCCTTGAAGAGGATGTGTACATGACACAACCTGAGGGTTTTGTCGATCCAAGGAATGCTGGCAAGGTATGTAAATTGTGTCAATCCATTTATGGATTGAAGCAATCCTTTAGGAGATGGAATATCCGTTTTGATGAGATAGTCACATAGTATGGCTTTGTTCAAAACAAAGATGAACCGTGTGTTTACAAGAAGGTTAGTGGGAGCTATGTGGCATTCATAGTACTATATGTTGATGATATACTACTAATGGGGAATGACATACCTTCTCTAAAGGCTGTTAAGACTTGGTTATGGAGCAATTTCTCTATGAAAGACTTAGGAGAGGCATCCTACATTCTAGGAATGAGGATCTATAGAGAAAGATCTAGAAGGATGATCGGTCTAAGTCAGAGCACATACATTGATAAGGTTTTGCATCGTTTTGGAATGCAAAATGCAAAAAGGGGATATGTCCCCGTGTCTCAAGGGATAACGATCTCTAAGGACCAGTGTCCGAAATCATTGGATGAGAAGGACCACATGAATAAAGTAACATATGCTTCAGCAATTGGATCTATCATGTATGTAATGGTATGTACTCGCCCAGATGTCTCGTATGCCTTGAGCATGACGAGCAGATACCAGTCTAATCCGGGTGAAGGTCACTCAACGACAGTCAAGAATATTCTTAAGTACCTGAAAAGAACTAAAGATTCATTCTTGGTGTATGGAGGAGAAGAGAAACTCGTTGTAAAAGGTTACACCGATGCAAGTTTCCAAACAGACAGAGATGATACTGTATCACAATCTGGTTTTGTGTTTTGTCTAAATGGAGGTGCTGTAAGCTGGAAGAGTTCAAAGCAAGAAACAGTAGCTGATTCTGCAATGGAGGCTGAGTACATTGCAGCTTGTGAAGCAGCTAAGGAGGCCGTTTGGATTCGAAAGTTCATTTCTAATTTGGGAGTGGTTCCATCGATCGCAGATCCCATTGATCTATACTACGATAATAATAGAGCCATTGCACAGTCTAAAGAACCTAGATCACACTCCCGAGCTAAACATATACTCAGGAGATTTTACCTTATTCGAGAGATTAATGAAAGAGGTGATATACACATATGTAAAGTGCACATAAATGATAACATTGCAGACCCACTGACCAAAGGCTTGTCGTAGCAGAAGCACGATGGTCATACTAGTTCCATGGGTATTAGATATATGGGTGATTGGCTCTAGTGCAAGTGGGAGATTGTTAGTGTAGGTGCCCTAGAGGCAATACATTATCCTTTTCAATATTTATGTCAGTTGATAATTCAATAAATGTATTTATTATGACCTTAATTACTGCGATATTTTGTTAGCATAATAAATATCCTTAGAATCATGATACACATTGTATAGTTTAAGTACATGACTTGAACTTGAGATTATATAATATATCATCATTACAAGAAATAAGCGATCATACAACAGTTTTTCACCGTTGTGTAACCTGTATATTTTCCGTAGTCTATCCAACACTCAGGTGATAAAATATCACACGATAGTTGTTTAAACCCTTGTAATAAGAGATATTACACAACCTTTTTTAGTACTGGTTACAATCAAGAATGCACAACAGGTATTCTATATTAACCATTGTTGGAACTTTCTTAAAACAACTGTTTCTTTATTCAACTCTTGTCTAACTAACTTAACAACAATGGTTTTGTAGAAAAACCATTATTGTTAACTTATTCGATATTGTCATAAACAAACGTTTTTAAACTTCTTTTATGAATGCTTTTTTTAAAAGATAATGCTGTAAAGATTTAAACTGTTGCAAAGAATATCAAAAGATAACAGTTTTTTTTAAAAAATGTGCAGTGAGACATACAACGATTTTCATCATTTTTTAAGTAACTTTCACACAACTGTTTACAAAATTAATCTCATTATTTAGAATAAACAAATTTTAAAATAAAATTATATCATAATAATTCAATTGTTATTTCACAATTGAAATTAAATTTACAATACAAAGGATCTCTACAAGAATTACAATTATAACTTAAAATTTATTTATAAACATCCTCAGCAAGGTACACAATAACTAATTTGCATACATATTTAGTCATGTTTGCCCAATAAACATCTTCTTCACTCCAATTGGCACGCCTAGTCCTAGTTCTTATTTTTTCCCACCAAGTTCTTGTTCCAAGTATCATACATGTACATTTTCTTGCATCAAGAATTACACACCTAACATTCAAAGCATGTTTCATTATTTCTTATGTCATAGGGTTGAAGGGTGTATATAGATTTAATACAATGTCAATCTTATAGTCCAATAGAAAGATCAGCTACAAAAGTAAATACCTTGCCTGTAACTCGTACTGCAATATCTACCTAGCCAACAGCTAGTGCAACAGATCAGCACGTCGCAATACTCAGGATCCTCTTCAACAAGAATTCCATGCACACACATTAATGTGCTTATTTTATAACCTCGAAAAAGTTAATAGCAACAAGCACATAAGATTGTTATCTTTATATATTGCTATTTACACGGAACCAATAAATACATGAGAATACGAAAAATGTTATAATCGAACATGGTAGATAAAAAATGCAACACAACAAAAAAACACTTATAAATTAAAAATTTAAAGAGCATGCAGGTGTCCACCCCATGAGTTGATTGTATAATCTTACATGTTCATCACGACCTGCGCAATCTCCACCAGCTGCAGCACACAAAGACAAGATGCATTAATTTGCAAAATAAAGCAGATAACTCAATCATAACACATATCTCTCTCTTAACTTCAGCTTGCTAAAAGGTAAAATTTATTAGCAATTTTTTGTGAATGACATTATATGGAGTAAAGACACCCTCGTACTATAAGCTATCTCGGTACAATGGGATTAAACATTAGTATTCTACAGAGAGAGCAATATTAAATCTGTAACACATTATATTTTTCACACTGATGGAAGAAAAAAGTGATGTTTTGAGTGTTCTTCTCTTGCCGGAAGTAAGTTGCATTCAAGAAGTTTAAATAAGAAAGGGTTTTGCCCTACAATGCTTCCCTCATTGCACTGACGTACAAGCAAGAAAACATATTTAGTAATTTCAGGAAAACATATTTAAGCTTACTTCCATTTGGCAACCCCTGTTAATGGTTGCATTTAACTAACCAAAAAGAATAAATATTAAGTCTATATGCATAATATAAGTTTCCATAAACAGGGTACCAGATTTTGTATAAACCAGTGTATAAAGATGAATAATTAGCTCTATTCAGGAAGCACCAGCACCTCCAGTCCTCCACAACTAACATTTGTAACAAATTAAACTCAATGCACCTAAAAAAACTTCAATTGCCTAACAAACACAAAAGACATTAGTATTAAAGCTAAAAAAACATCAATCATGATACCATATTTTTATTTCATTTGAGTTTAACAGAGCAAATTAAAAAAATACAAATTGTAAATTGTGAATATATAAATACCTTGGGACGTCTATTAATGGAGAACATAACGAGCACCTTGAACCCTAATTTAACATCCTTCCACTCCTTCACGCTGTTCATTGCAGCACGACATGGAATCTGGTGAACTGATCGTCCAATACTAACAACTGACTATTGCAGAAAAGAATACTTTATAGATGTCTTTGACACATGTAATATGCCAGAAGTATAACTAAGCTCTAAAAGAAAAATTGCTAAAACTTTTAGATAATTCCGAGGTGAATAAGGAACCAATACATACTATGTCAATGAACAAGTCTTCACTCGCCAAAGCAATATATTCTCCTGTTTGATTGAAATTTACTGTCCTGACCGGCCATCTGAGAGCATGTAACACAATTATTTTATAGCAGATAATGTGACCAAAGACCAATAAATAATTCTTTTGATTAATACCATTATTATAACAATACACAACTAAAAATTAAATTTATAGATACGAGCAGAAAACCAGTAGATGACTCACTCAAGTTTGGTGAATATTTTCACACACAGCATCTTTGAGATATGTCGCTAGCCGAAATAACAGCCCCTTCCTTAGCCAACTGAATTGAAAGACACATTTTAGTCTTGAAAGAGCATCAAATAAAAGGAAACTAGTGATATTTACTTTGACACATTTTATCAAACCATTGGTGAGCTACATAAAAAACATCAAAATTATCTTAAAAAACCAAATTAGACATTACCAACAATCACATAAGAGTAAATAAATGTGAACTGAAAGTAAGGTATGTACATAGATGATTGTAATTGTATCTATAGAAAGGGAAATTGGGGGAGCAAATAAAAAATTAATTAAAGGAAATAGTCTGATTGGGAAAAAAGCAGGGGGAGATGGGGGAAATGAAATTTGGAAAAAGGGTGAAAGAAAAGTTTAATGAGAGGGAAATGGAAACTAGGGTGAAAATGTGAAAATTGGTTGATAAATTCTTTAATTTATAAATGTTATTATATTATTATATTTATCGTATTATATATTAGTGTAAAATAATTATTTAAAATTTTCTTATTTAAAAATTACAATTATTTTTATACATGAATTTTTATTAATATTATAAAATTACCTTGTAAATCCGAGAAGAATGTTGTTATTGGAAGTCGTACCTTTACTAGATTTTTCTATTCATGAAATGCAAGATTAATTAAAAAAAAACCAATAATTTTTTCATATGACTAAAATTGATATATCTTAGCATCCGTACGGTTAAATCGTTGAAAAAACATTTTAAAATTAATCTTGTAAATCGGGAAAAAGTCTCGTTGCTAGTAGTGTTACTTTTACTAATGCAAGATGGATTTCAAATTTGTTAATAATTTTTATATATAACTAAAATTGACATAGATTAACATACTTACGGTTGGATCATCGAAAAAATCATTTTAAAAATTAATCTTGCAAATCGAGAACGAGTCTCGTTGTCGGGAGGGGTACTTTTACCGGATTTTTCTAATCCTAACATGCAACATGAATTTCAATTTTTTTAATAATTTTTTCATATGACTAAAATTGATATATCTTAACATCCGTATGGTTGGATCATCGATAAAATTATTTTAAAAATTAATCTAGTAAATCGGGAACGAGTCTCGTTGTGGCGAGGGGTACTTTTACCGGATTTTTCTAATCTTGACATGCAAGATGGATTTTAAATTTGTTAATAATTTTTTCATATGACTAAAATTGATATATCTTAACATTCGTATAGTTGGATTGTCAAAAAAATTATTGTAAAAATTAATCTTGTAAATCGGGAACGAGTCTCATTGTCCGGAGGGGTACTTTTACCGGATTTTTCTAATCCTCACATGCAAGATGAATTTCAATTTTATTAATAATTTTTTCATATGACTAAAATTGATATATCTTAACATCCGTATAGTGGGATCGTTGAAAAAATCATTTTAAAAATTAATCTTGTAAATCGGGAACGAGTCTTGTTGTCGGGAGGGGTACTTCTACCGGATTTTTCTAATCCTGACATGCAAGATGAATTTCAATTTTTTAATAATTTTTTCATATGACTAAAATCGATATATGTTAACATCCGTATGGTTGGATCTTCAAAAAAATCATTTTAAAAATTAATCTTGTAAATCGGGAACGAGTCTCGTTGTAGGGAGGGGTACTTTTACTAGATACTTCTATTCCTGACATGCAGGATGGATTTCAAATTTGTTAATAGTTTTTTCATATGACTAAAATTCATATAGAGTAACATCCGTACGGTTGGATCCTTGAAAACATCATTTTAAAAATTAATCTTGTAAATGGGGAATGAGTCTCGTTGTCGGGAGGGATACTTTTACCCGATTTTTCTACACCAGACGTGCAAGATGAATTTCAAATTTTTAATAATTTTTTTATATGACTTAAATTGATATATCTTAACATCTGTATGGTTGGATCACCGAAAAAATCTTTTTAAAAATTAATCTTGTAAATCGGGAACGAGTCTCGTTGTCGGGAAGGGTACTTTTGCTGGATTTTTCTAATCCTGACATGCAAGATGAATTTCAAATTTTTTTATAATTTTTTCTTATGTATAAAATTGATATATCTTAACATCCGTACGGTTGGATCGTTGAAAAAATCATTTTAAAAATTAATCTTGTAAATCGGGAACGAGTCTCGTTGTCGGGAATGGTACTTTTACTGGATTTTTCTAATCCTAGACATGGAAGATGAATTTCAATTTTTTTAATAATTTTCTCATATGACTAAAATTTATATATCTTAACATCCGTACGGTTGAATCGTCGAAAAATCATTTTAAAAATTAATCTTGTAAATCGGGAACAAGTCTCATTGTTAGGAGGGGTACTTTTACCGGATTTTTCTAATCCTGACATGCAAGATGAATTTTAAATTTGTTAATAATTTTTTCATATCACCAGAATTGATATATCTTAACATCTGTACGGTTTGATCGTCAAAAAAATCATTTTAAAAATTAATCTACTAAATCGGGAATGAGTCTCGTTGTTTGGAGAGGTACTTTTACTGAATTTTTCTAATCTTGACGTGCAAGATGAATTTCAAATTTTTAATAATTTTTTCATATGACTAAAATTGATATATCTTAACATCCGTACGGTTGGATCGTCGAAAAAATCATTTTAGAAATTAATCTTGTAAACTAGAAATCTCATTTTGTAGAGTAATACTTTTACAATGGTTTCCTTGAAACACCATTGTGTAAAGATAAAATAAGACAACGCTTTTTTTATTATAAAACCGTTGTGTAAGCATATCAGCTTTTTTCAATCTAATGGCTAATATTTAATTTCATTTCAATCAAGGGCTATCAATCAGACACTTCAGCAATCCGAGTAAAATGTTTACAACCTATCACGGGGTGCCACCTCATTAGGTGGTGCCCATTGAAATTATAAAATAACTATTTCAGACAACTATTTTATTCCGTTGTATGAAGGTTTCTAAGACAACCCTTCTAAAAACTGTTGTGTGAATTACACAACGTAATATCTAAAAGCTTGTATGAGACCAACTAAGACAACACTTTTGTTTTAACATAAAACCGTTGTATAAAAATTCGGCTATTTTTCGATCTAACACCTCAGCAATCCTTGTGAATGATTTACCACCTATCACGTGCTGCCACCTCAATACGTGGTACCCATTAAAATTCCTCAGACAACGGTTTCATTCTGTTATTTGATGGTTTAGAGGACAACCTTTCTAAAAAACCGTTGTCTCAATTACAAAATGTAATGTCAAAACCGTTGTCTTATATCCCTATACATTAACATAGTAACAACGGTTTGTAATCGTTGTGTTAAAGATCTAAAACAACACTATATTTAAAAAACTGTTGTCTGACTCGATGAGAGGATACAACTTGTACAACAGTTTAAAAAAGATGAATATCCGTTGTTTGTTCTGGAGCTCACACAACTGTTTTTTCTGCAAAATCAATTCACCGTTGTATGAGTTTTTAGGATGACAGTTTTTTTTAAAACGTTGTTTGTCAGCCGTTGTATGATTGCGAATTTCTTGTAGTGCATATTCTTAAAGGTCCCTAGTCGAGTATTATTATATAGGACAATAATAATACATAGATAGACTAGTATGTTGTTTGACAAGATAACCACATCTCATTGGTTATAAGTATGGGGATACTAAAGTCAATACATACGTACATGTGAGAGTACATGGTACTGGACAGACCCACAGTGAGATTCTTCATGTTTAATAAAGTCATAAGAAAGACTCACAGTGATAATGGTGTAATGATCCTTTGACTTGAAATCATTATATTTCTATACGAGGATTAAAATACTTTGACTACATTAAAAGTTACTTTTGATCGGGTGATGATAAAAGTGGACATCGGGTATATCATGAGTCGTATGAGAAATATGAATGATAGATAAAGGATTTAACCCTCCTATAATTAGGAGAGATATTATTGGCCTCTTGATTGAGTGAGACTATAAAAGCATGGCCATGCTCAAATAATGATTTTTCTTGATAGTCTACTCATGGATCAAGTAAACCCGGATTAAATGTTGAAGAGAATGACTAAATACATGTCTCGAGTTTAATCTATAATATGTATGGTTAAAGGGATTATATTACACGAAAAATATTAATCACGAATGGTTTTATCTAATCACGATTTAATTATTGTTTAAAATAAGTTGATAGTACTGGTACTTTTTCTTTTAAATGAATCGGGGGATGTTCCTGAATCTTTTCTTTTCAATCTGCTTCGGCCATAAAATTGGAAGATAGATAATTTTGTGTGGCCCAGCAGGAGAGCTGTCCACGACAATGCTCTAAAAATTAAAAGGTATCATATAATAATGTTTATTTCAGCCATAAAAGTGAAAGGCATATCAATTTTGCGTGGCCCAACTGGATAGCTGTCCACGACCCGAGATGCTCTAAAAACTAAAAAGTATCATATCATAATATTTAATTTTTCTTTTTAATGACAGTATGGTAAACCAAATCACACGTATCTAATTATACGGGTCTACAGCGATGTCTGGGAGGGTAATATGTACACAACACTGTCACTACCTTGATAGTAGGAGCCTGTTTATGTGAATATCCTAAATTTGTACAACATCCTTTACATCCATCTTGCAAGATCATATTTTCTTGTTTAACATCAAGGACCCAACGGGCATTGATAATGACATCAAGATAACCGTATGGTAATTTTTCGATTTAGAGCCAGATAACTAGAAATTGGAGATTGAAAGTAACCACCTTTCCTGATTCATTTTTTATTGGAGACCGTGACAGAGACAGACAATTGCTTGTGTAATTTCCCAGAACCAAAATCCTACGAATTAGAAATAAAGCATTAGAGTGAAGTTATTTTTTAAGAGATAATAAGCGAGACCCAAGAACTGTCATTGGTAGTGAAAAGAAATTTGAAGTCATCAGATTCAACGTATAACTTGCTGGAAATTGTTGTGCACAACTGTTGTTCTAAATTAAAAAGATTTCATGTAAGTCTCATGTGAATAAAATCATGAGTTAAGATACTATCTCGTTTACTTTATAAATTCTATGATCAAATCTATGTTAGTTAAGTTTTATATATTTTTTAAAATCATTATATATGATCAAATGCATTCAATTAAAGGTAAGTCCCGCGTGAATAAAATTGGGGGCTGATGTATCATCTCGAAACTATCACACACACTATTTTATGTATTATGCACTAAATCGGGGATATTCACATAAAGAGGCTCCCTACTATCAAGGTAGTGACACTGTTGTGTACATATTACCCTCCCAGACATCGCTGTAGACCGGTTTAATTAGATACGTGTGATTTGGTTTACCATACTGTCATTAAAAAGAAAAATTAAGCAATATGATATGATACTTTTTAGTTTTTAGAGCATCTCGGGCCGTGGACAGCTATCGAGTTGGGCCACGCAAACTTGATTTACCTTTCACTTTTATGGACGAAAAAAACATTATTATATGATACTTTTTAATTTTTAGAGCATTCTGAGCCGTGGACAGCTCTCCTGCTGGGCCACACAAAATTGTCTATCTTCCACTTTTATGGCCGAAGCAGATTGAAAAGAAAAGATTGAGGAACATCCCCCAATTTATTTAAAAGAAAAGTACCAACACTATCAACTTATTTTGTTTCCTTTTTTTCGGAACTTATTTTATTTCTTTATTTGTACTTGTTAATATACATTCATCATTGAAAAAAGTTATGCTGAAATAAATCATTTATAATTTGTTCTAAATTATTTAAAAATAGAATTATAAATCATAAAATTTTTAAGAAAAGTCATTTCAAGTCAAATTTTAAGTGCATTTTTTAATTTCATTGTATTTTAATAATACTTTTTTTCATTTTAATATTTTAATTAATTTAATATATAGTACCTACTAGTTCGACAAGATAGCATGATAAATATTTATTATGTTGAAGGCGGATATATAAACAATGTAAATAAAAGTTGTACAATAAAACCTAAAAGTGTCCATATGCAACAAAATGTGGGTGCTCTAAGCGGACGTGAAAAAAAGTCTATTGAGCCAGTAGAAATGGATCAGTTCAGATCAATTCAGACGTGATTTAAAATACAAGTTAAGTTCAGTTAGGCCCGTAAACAAATTAATAAAATTTTGTAGATAAAATACTAGTTTGTAGTATGTGTCTTAACTGTGCTGAGTGTTTTAGAAATCATGAATTAATATTTTTTTGTCAAAAAACTAATATTTTAAACTATGAAAAATAATTCAATACTATAACAAATAATTTTTTGTATATTAAATTTAAATATCTCATTTATTAACCTTAAATTATTATGATTATTATTTAGTGTATTAAATTGACAACTAACGAAAAATCGATTATTATTTAGGGTATCAAATTAACAACTAATAAATATCTTGTATTCAACATAGTTTGTTGTAAACTACAATATGAATGAATTTGACAAAACACCTACTGAATTGTCGCATATGTTGAGAACATATGAGACCAATATGAAGACAGCTGAACCTGCTCCCATACTGATGGTGGGAAATAAAGGTAAGGCCAAAGGGAAGGGCACATGGAAGGGTAAGAAGAAGATTGGATCTGATTCTACACCCAAGCCAAAGTCAGGTCCCAAATAGGCTTTAAAGCCTAAAGGTGGTGTGGCCAAGGGTGAATGTCACTACTGTAAGAAAGATGGTCACTGGAATTGAAACTCTCCAATTTACTTGGAGGATCTGAAGAAAAAGAAAGTAGTTCAGATTTCTGGATCAGGTATTTATGTTATAGAAGTCAATTTGTCTATTTCTACATCTTGGGTATTTGATACTGGATGTGCTTCTCACATTTGTATAAATGTGCAGGGCCTGCAGAGAAGTAGAACTTTGGCTAAATAAGAAGTGGACCTAAGAGTAGGCAATGAAGCAAAAGTTGATGCTTTAGCTATAGGGACTTATTATTTATCTATGCCCTCTGGGCTTGTTTTAGAACTAGAAGACTGTTTTTACGTGCCTGCGATTTGCAGAAACATTATTTCTATTTCTTGTTTGGACAAAAAAGGTTTTTCGTTTACAATAAAGAACAACATTTGCTCTTTTGCTTTGAATGATTTAACCTATGGTGTTGCACATTTATTTAATGGTTTATATGTTCTTGATTTAGATAACCCTGTCTGTAATATAGAAAACAAACGACTTAAAATGAATGACTCAAATCAAACATACCTATGGCATTGTCGTCTAGGCCACATAAATGAGAAACGCATATCCAAATTACATAAGGATGGATACTTGGATAAGTTTGATTTTGAATCATACCAAGAATTGGAATCTTGTTTGCTTGGTAAGATGACTAAATCCCTTTTCACTGGTAAGGGTCAAAGGGCCACTAAACGTCTGGAGCTAATACATAGTGATGTATGTGGCCCAATACGTGTAATGGCTAGAGGAGGCTACTACTACTTCATAACATTTACTCATGATTTCAGTAGATATGGATATGTATATCTTATGAAGAACAAATCCGATTCTTTTGAAAAATTTAAAGAATACAAGGTTGAAGTAGAGAAGCAAATTGGCGGAGATGCAAGTATTAAGATCTTACGATCCGATCATGGGGGTGAATACTTAAGCACCGAATTTAGAGTGTATTTGAAAGAGTGTGGTATTGTATCACAACTCACTCCGCCAGGAACACCTCAATGGAATGGAGTTTCAGAGAGGAGAAATCGCACCTTGTTGGACATGGTGCAATCGATGATGAGTCATGCAGATCTTCCAATTAGTTTCTGGGGTTATGCTCTAGAAACAACGGCTTTCACACTTAACCGTGTTCCTACTAAGAAGGTTCAAAAAACTTCATATGAGATATGGAAGGAGAATCGGTCAGGCATGAACTTTATGAAAGTTTGGGGATGTAAGGCGTTTGTGAAACGTTAAGAATCTGACAAGCTTGGACCTAAATCCGAAGAGTGCATTTTTATAGGATACCCTAATGAAACAAAGGCGTATCATTTTTATAGTTCTTCTGAGCAGAAAGTGTTTATTGCTCGAGATGCTGTCTTCATGGAAAGAGATTTTATTTCCAAAAGAAACAGTGGGAGAACTATAGATCTCGATGAAGATCGAGAACCACAAAATAGCATTGAACCTGAAGTGGAACAAGAGCAGAATAATGATAATGCTCAACAAACACAGGTTGTTCGTAGATTTGGTAGATTTCGCCATGAGCCAGAGAGATATGGATTTCTCATGACTCAGTGTGGTGATTTGATGCTCATAGATGAAGATGAGCCTCTCACATACCAAGATGCTATGAAAAGTCCAGACTCTAAGAGATGGCTTGAAGCCATGAAATCCGAGATAGATTCCATGTACGAAAACCAAGTATGCACTTTGGTTAATTGATCCACCTGAAGGGGTAAAACCCATAGGGTGCAAATAAGAAGAAAAAGGGCATGGATGGAAATGTTCAGACCTATAAAGCTAGGCTGGTTGTAAAAGGTTTCAAAAAAATTCATGATATTGACTATGATGAAACTTTCTCATCAGTGGCTATTGTCAAGTCTATAAGGATTTTACTTGCCATTGCAGCATTCCATGATTATGAAATCTGGCAAATGGATGTCAAAATAGCCTTCCTTAATGAAAGCCTTGAAGAGGATGTGTACATGACACAACCTGAGGGTTTTGTTGATCCAAGGAATGCTGGCAAGGTATGTAAATTGCATCGATCCATTTATGGATTGAAGCAATCCTCTAGGAGATGGAATATCTGTTTTGATGAAATAGTCATAGATTATGGATTTGTTTAAAACGAAAATGAACCGTGTGTTTACAAGAAGGTTAGTGGGAGCTATGTGGCATTCATAGTACTATATGTTGATGATATACTACTAATGGGGAATGACATACCTTCTCTAAAGGCTGTTAAGACTTGGTTAGGGAGCAATTTCTCTATGAAAGACTTAGGAGAGGCATCCTACATTCTAGGAATGAGGATCTATAGAGAAAGATCTAGAAGGATGATCGGTCTAAGTCAGAGCACATACATTGATAAGGTTTTGCATCATTTTGGAATGCAAAATGTAAAAAGAGGATATGTCCCCGTGTCTCAAGGGATAACGATCTCTAAGGACCAGTGTCCGAAATTATTGGATGAGAAGGACCATATGAATATAGTTCCATATGCTTCAGCAATTGGATCTATCATGTATGCAATGGTATGTACTCGCCCAGATGTCTCGTATGCCTTGAGCATGACGAGCAGATACCAGTCTAATCCGGGTGATGGTCACTGGACGACAGTCAAGAATATTCTTAAGTACTTGAAAAGAACTAAAGATTCATTCTTGGTGTATGGAGGAGAAGAGAAACTCGTTGTAAAAGGTTACGCCGATGCAAGTTTCCAAATAGACAGAGATGATACTGTATCACAGTCTGGTTTTGTGTTTTGTCTAAACGGAGGTGCTGTAAGCTGGAAGAGTTCAAAGCAAGAAGCAGTAGCTGATTCTGTAATGGAGGCTGAGTACATTGCAGCTTGTGAAGCAGCTAAGGAGGCCGTTTGGATTCGAAAGTTCATTTCTAATTTGGGAGTGGTTCCATCGGTCGCAGATCCCATTGATCTATACTGCGATAATAATGGAGCCATTGCACAGGCTAAAGAACCTGGATCACACTCCCGGGCTAAACATATACTCAGGAGATTTCACCTTATTCGAGAGATTAATGAAATAGGTGATATACACATATGTAAAGTGCACACAAATGATAACATTGCAGACCCACTGACCAAAGGCTTGTCGCAGCAGAAGTACGATGGTCATACTAGTTCCATGGGTATTAGATATATGGGTGATTGGCTCTAGTGCAAGTGGGAGATTGTTAGTGTAGGTGCCCTAGAGGCAATACATTATTCTTTTCAATATTTATGTCAATTGATAATTCAATAAATGTATTTATTATGACCTTAATTACTGCGATATTTTGTTAGCATAATAAATGTCCTTAGAATCATGATACACATTGAATAGTTTAAGTACATGACTTGAACTTGAGATTATATAATATATCATTACTACAAGAAATAAGCGATCATACAACAGTTTTTCACCGTTGTGTAACCTGTATATTTTCCGTAGTCTATCCAACACTCGTGTGATAAAATATCACACGACAGTTGTTTAAACCCTTATAATAAGAGAGATTACACAACCTTTTTTAGTACTGGTTACAATCAAGAATGCACAACAAGTATTCTATATTAATCATTGTTGGAACTTTGTTAAAAAAACTGTTTCTTTATTCAACTCTTGTCTAACTAACTTAACAACAATGGTTAGAAAAACCATTATTGTTAACTTATTTGATATTGTCATAAACAAATATTTTTAAACTTCTTTTATGAATGCTTTTTTTAAAAGACAATCGTGTAAAGATTTAAACTGTTGCAAAGAATATCAAAAGATAACAGTTTTTTTTTAAAAAATGTACAGTGAGACAGACAACAATTTTCATCATTTTTAAGTGACTTTCACACAACTGTTTACAAAATTAATCTCATTATTTAGAATAAATAAATTTTAAAATAAAATTATATCATAATAATTCAATTGTTATTTCACAATTGAAATTAAATTTACAATACAAAGGATCTCTACAAGAATTACAAGTATAACTTAAAATCTATTTATAAACATCCTCAGCAAGGTACACAATAACTAATTTGCATACATATTTAGTCATGTTTGCCCAATAAACATCTTTTTCACTCCTATTGGCAAGCCTAGTCCTAGTTCTTATTTTTTCCCACCAAGTTCTTGTTCCAAGTATCATACATGTACGTTTTCTTGCATCAAAAATTACACACCTAACATTCAAAGCATGTTTCATGATTTCTTATGTCATAGGGTTGAAGGGTGTATACAGATTTAATACAATGTCAATCTTATAGTCTAATAGAAAGATCAGCTACAAAAGTAAATACCTTGCCTGTAACTCGTACTGCAATATCTACCTAGCCATCAGCCAGTGCAGCAGATCAGCACGTCGCAATACTTAGGATCCTCTTCAACAAGAATTCCATGCACACACATTAATGTGCTTATTTTATAACCTTGAAAAAGTTAATAGCAGCAAGCACATAAGATTGTTATCCTTATATATTGCTATTTACACGGAACCAATAAATACATGAGAATACGAAAAATGTTATAACCGAACATGGTAGATAAAAAAATGCAACACAACAAAAAAACACTTATAAATTAAAAATTTAAAGAGCATGCAGGTGTCCACCCCTTGAGCTGATTGTATAATCTTACATGTTCATCACGACCTGCGCAATCTCCACCAGCTGCAGCACACAAAGACAAGATGCATTAATTTGCAAAATAAAGCAGATAACTCAATCATAACACATATCTCTCTCTTAACTTCAGCTTGCTAAAAGGTAAAATTTATTAGCAATTTTTTGTGAATGACATTATATGGAGTAAAGACACCCTCGTACTATAAGCTATCTCTGTACAATGGGATTAAACATTAGTATTCCACAGAGAGAGCAATATTAAATCTGTAACACATTATATTTTTCACACTGATGGAAGAAAAAAGTGATGTTTTGAGTGTTCTTCTCTTGCCGGAAGTAAGTTGCATTCAAGAAGTTTAAATAAGAAAGAGTTTTGCCCTACAATGCTTCCCCCATTGCACTGACGTACAAGCAAGAAAACATATTTAGTAATTTCAGGAAAACATATTTAAGCTTACTTCCATTTGACAACCCCTATTAATGGTTGCATTTAACTAACCAAAAAGAATAAATATTAAGTCTATATGCATAATATAAGTTTCCATAAACAGGGTACCAGATTTTGTATAAACCAATGTATAAAGATGAATAATTAGCTCTATTCAGGAATCACCAGCACCTCAAGTCCTCCACAGCTAACATCTGTAACAAATTAAACTCTATGCAGCTAAAAAAACTACAATTGCCTAACAAACACAAAAGACATTAGTATTAAAGCTAAAAAAACATCAATCATGATACCATATTTTTATTTCATTTGAGCTTAACAGAGCAAATTAAAAAAATACAAATTATAAATTGTGAATATATAAATACCTTGGGACGTCTATTAATGGAGAACATAACGAGCACCTTGAACCCTAATTTAACATCCTTCCACTCCTTCACGCTGTTCATTGCAGCTCAACATGGAATCTGGTGAACTGATCGTCCAGTACTAACAATTGACTA
The DNA here is from genome assembly GCF_009905375.1 of Apium graveolens. Lineage (NCBI taxonomy): Eukaryota > Viridiplantae > Streptophyta > Magnoliopsida > Apiales > Apiaceae > Apium > Apium graveolens. The sequence goes on along the minus strand of NW_027419756.1, from coordinate 17,615 downwards.
TTGCAGAAAGAATACTTTATAGATGTCTTTGACACATGTAATATGCCAGAAGTATAACTAAGCTCTAAAAGAAAAATTGCTAAAACTTTTAGATAATTTCGAGGTGAACAAGGAACCAATAAATATTATGTCAATGAACAAGTCTTCACTCGCCAAAGCAATATATTCTCCTGTTTGATTGAAATTTATTGTCTTGACCGGCCATCTGAGAGCATGTAACACAATTATTTTATAGCAGATAATGTGACCAAAGACCAATAAATAATTCTTTTGATTAATACCATTATTATAACAATACACAACTAAAAATTAAATTTATATATACGAGCAGAAAACCAGTAGATGACTCACTCAAGTTTGGTGAATATTTTCACACACAGCATCTTTGAGATATGTCGCTAGCCGAAATAATAGCCCCTTCCTTAGCCAACTGAATTGAAAGACACATTTTAGTCTTGAAAGAGCATCAAATAAAAGGAAACTAGTGATATTTACTTTGACACATTTTATCAAACCATTGGTGAGCTACATAAAAAACATCAAAATTATCTTAAAAAACCAAATTAGACATTACCAACAATCACATAAGAGTAAATAAATGTGAACTGAAAGTAAAGTATGTACATAGATGATTGTAATTGTATCTATAGATACAAAAACTAACATGTATCTGCTTTGTATCTATTCTTGAGCTCCCGAGAAGAGAAGTTCATGACCAAATATTAAACGAATATGTTTGAGCAAATCGACCCAAATGCCTTTTGTAGTTGTAAAGATAACAGGTAAAAAACAGGAGAGGTAACCTAATTTTGAACAAATCCAAGTAAGAACTTGGAGATGAAGAGCGGCGGAGAAACAACGAGGGAGAGGAAGGGACTCAGAGATCAGATAAGAAAGGGAAATTGGGGGAGCAAATAAAAAATTAATTAAAGGAAATAGTCTGATTGGGAAAAAAGCAGGGGGAGATGGGGGAAATGAAATTTGGAAAAAGGGTGAAAGAAAAATTTAATGAGAGGGAAATGGAAAATAGGGTGAAAATGTGAAAATTGGTTGATAAATTCTTTAATATATAAATGTTATTATATTATTATATTTATCGTATTATATATTAGTGTAAAAGAATTATTTAAAATTTTCTTATTTAAAAATTACAATTATTTTTATACATGAATTTTTATTAATATTATAAAATTACCTTGTAAATCCGAGAAGAATGTTGTTATTGGAAGTCGTACCTTTACTAGATTTTTCTATTCATGAAATGCAAGATTAATTAAAAAAAACCAATAATTTTTTCATATGACTAAAATTGATATATCTTAGCATCCGTACGGTTAAATCGTTGAAAAAACATTTTAAAATTAATCTTGTGAATCGGGAAAAAGTCTCGTTGTTAGTAGTGTTACTTTTACTAATGCAAGATGGATTTCAAATTTGTTAATAATTTTTACATATAACTAAAATTGACATAGATTAACATCCTTACGGTTGGATCATCGAAAAAATCATTTTAAAAATTAATCTTGCAAATCGGGTACGAGTCTTGTTGTCGGGAGGGGTACTTTTACCGGATTTTTCTAATCCTGACATGCAAGATGAATTTCAATTTTTTTAATAATTTTTTCATATGACTAAAATTGATATATCTTAACATCCGTATGGTTGGATCATCGATAAAATTATTTTAAAAATTAATCTTGTAAATCGGGAACGAGTCTCGTTGTGGGGAGGGGTACTTTTACCGGATTTTTCTAATCCTGACATGCAAGATGGATTTCAAATTTGTTAATAATTTTTTCATATGACTAAAATTGATATATCTTAACATCCGTACAGTTGGATCGTCGAAAAATTATTGTAAAAATTAATCTTGTAAATCGGGAACGAGTCTCGTTGTCCGGAGGGGTACTTTTACCGGATTTTTCTAATCCTCACATGCAAGATGAATTTCAATTTTATTAATAATTTTTTCATATGACTAAAATTGATATATCTTAAAATCTGTATAGTGGGATCGTTGAAAAAATCATTTTAAAAATTAATCTTATAAATCGGGAACGAGTCTTGTTGTCGGGAGAGGTACTTCTACCGGATTTTTCTAATCCTGACATGCAAGATGAATTTTAATTTTTTAATAATTTTTTCATATGAATAAAATTGATATATCTTAACATCCGTATGGTTGGATCTTCAAAAAAATCATTTTAAAAATTAATCTTGTAAATCGGGAACGAGTCTCGTTGTAGGGAGGGGTACTTTTACTAGATACTTCTAATCCTGACATGCAAGATGGATTTCAAATTTGTTAGTAATTTTTTCATATGACTAAAATTCATATAGACTAACATCCGTAAGGTTGGATCCTCGAAAACATCATTTTAAAAATTAATCTTGTAAATGGGGAATGAGTCTCGTTGTCGGGAGGGATACTTTTACCGGATTTTTCTACACCAGACGTGCAAGATGAATTTCAAATTTTTAATAATTTTTTTAAATGACTAAAATTGATATATCTTAACATCCGTATGGTTGGATCGTCAAAAAAATCTTTTTAAACATTAATCTTGTAAATCGAGAAAGAGTCTCGTTGTCGGGAGGGGTACTTTTGCTGGATTTTTCTAATCCTGACATGCAAGATGAATTTCAAAATTTTTTATAATTTTTTTTATGAATAAAATTGATATATCTTAACATCCGTACGGTTGGATTGTCGAAAAAAATCATTTTAAAAATTAATCTTTTAAATCGGGAACGAGTCTCGTTGTCGGGAATGGTACTTTTACTGGATTTTTCTAATCCTAGACATGAAAGATGAATTTCAAATTTTTTAATAATTTTCTCATATGACTAAAATTGATATATCTTAACATCCATACGGTTGGATCGTCGAAAATTCATTTTAAAAATTAATCTTGTAAATCGGGAACAAGTCTCATTGTTAGGAGGGGTACTTTTACCGAATTTTTCTAATCCTGACATGCAAGATGAATTTTAAATTTGTTAATAATTTTTTCATATCACTAAAATTGATATATCTTAACATCTGTACGGTCTGATCGTCAAAAAAATCATTTTAAAAATTAATCTAGTAAATCGGGAATGAGTCTCGTTGTTCGGAGAGGTACTTTTACTGAATTTTTCTAATCTTGACGTGCAAGATGAATTTCAAATTTTTAATAATTTTTTCATATGACTAAAATTGATATATCTTAACATCCGTATGGTTGGATCGTCGAAAAAATCATTTTAGAAATTAATCTTGTAAACCGGAAATCTCATTTTGTAGAGTAATACTTTTACAATGGTTTCCTTGAAACACCATTGTGTAAAGATAAAATAAGACAACGCTTTTTTTATTATAAAACCGTTGTGTAAGCATATCAGCTTTTTTCAATCTAATGGCTAATATTTAATCCCATTTCAATCAAGGGCTATCAATCAGACACTTCAGCAATCGGAGTAAAATGTTTACAACCTATCACGGGGTGCCACCTCATTAGGTGGTGCCCATTTAAATTATAAAATAACTATTTCAGACAACTATTTTATTCCATTGTATGAAGGTTTCTAAGACAACCCTTCTAAAAACTGTTGTGTGAATTACACAACGTAATATCTAAAAGCTTGTATGAGACCAACTAAGACAACACTTTTGTTTTAACATAAAACCGTTGTATAAGAATTCGGCTATTATTCGATCTAACACCTCAGCAATCCTTGTGAATGATTTACCACATATCACGTGCTGCCACCTGAATACGTGCTACCCATTAAAATTCCTCAGACAACGATTTCATTCTGTTATTTGATGGTTTAGAGGACAACCTTTCTAAAAAACCGTTGTCTCAATTACACAATGTAATGTCAAAACCGTTGTCTTATATCCCTATACATTAACATAGTAACAACGGTTTGTAATCGTTGTGTTAAAGATCTAAAACAATACTATATTTAAAAAAACTGTTGTCTGACTCGATGAGAGGATACAACTTGTACAACAGCTTAAAAAAGATGAATATCCGTTGTTTGTTCTGGAGCTCACACAACTATTTTTTCTGCAAAATCAATTCACCGTTGTATGAGTTTTTAGGTTGACAGTTTTTTTTAAACCGTTGTTTGTCAACCGTTGTATGATTGCGAATTTCTTGTAGTGCATATTCTTAAAGGTCCCTAGTCGAGTATTATTATATAGGACAATAATAATACATAGATAGACTAGTATGTTGTTTGACAAGATAACCACATCTCATTGGTTATAAGTATGGGGATACTAAAGTCAATACATAGGTACATGTGAGAGTACATGGTACTGGACAGACCCACAGTGAGATTCTTCATGTTTAATAAAGTCATAAGAAAGACTCACAGTGATAATGGTGTAACGATCCTTTGACTTTAAATAATTATATTTCTATACGAGGATTAAAATACTTTGACTACATTAAAAGTTACTTTTGATCGGGTGATGATAAAAGTGGACATCGGGTATATCATGGGTCGTATGAGAAATATGAATGATAGATAAAGGATTTAACCCTCCTATAATTAGGAGAGATATTATTGGCCTCTTGATTGAGTGAGACTATAAAAGCATGGCCATGCTCAAATAATGATTTGTCTTGATAGTCTACTCATGGATCAAGTAAACCCGGATTAAATGTTGAAGAGAATGACTAAATACATGCCTCGAGTTTAATCGATAATATGTATGGTTAAAGGGATTATATTACACGAAAAATATTAATCACGAATGGTTTTATCTAATCATGATTTAATTATTGTTTAAAATAAGTTGATAGTACTGGTACTTTTTCTTTTAAATGAATCGGGGGATGTTCCTGAATCTTTTCTTTTCAATATGCTTCGGCCATAAAAGTGGAAGATAGATAATTTTGTGTGGCCCAGCAGGAGAGCTATCCACGGCAATGCTCTAAAAATTAAAAGGTATCATATAATAATGTTTATTTCAGCCATAAAAGTGAAAGGTATATCAATTTTGCGTGGCCCAACTGGATAGCTGTCCACGACCCTAGATGCTCTAAAAACTAAAAAGTATCATATCATAATATCTAATTTTTCTTTTTAATGACAGTATGGTAAACCAAATCACACATATCTAATTATACGGGTCTACAGCGATGTCTGGGAGGGTAATATGTACACAACACTGTCACTACCTTGATAGTAGGGAGCTTGTTTATGTGAATATCCCCAATTTGTACAACATCCATAACATCCATCTTGCAAGATCATATTTTCTTGTTTAACATCAAGGACCCTACGGGAATTGATAATGACATCAAGATAACCGTATGACAATTTTTCGATTTAGAGCCAGATAACTAGAAATTGGAGACTGAAAGTAACCACCTTTCTTGATTCATTTTTTATTGGAGACCGTGACCGAGACAGACAATTGCTTGTGCAATTTCCTGGAACCAAAATCCTACGAATTAGAAATAAAGCATTAGAGTGAAGTTCTTTTTTAAGAGATAATAAGCGAGACCCAAGAACTGTCATTGGTAGTGAAAAGAAATTTGAAGTCATCAGATTCAACGTATAACTTGCTGGAAATTGTTATGCACAACTGTTGTTCTAAATAAAAAAGATTTCATGTAAGTCTCATGTGAATAAAATCATGACTTAAGATACTATCTCGTTTACTTTACAAATTCTATGATCAAATCTATGTTAGTTAAGTTTTATATATTTTTATATATCATTATATATGATCAAATGCATTCAATTAAAGGTAAGTCCCGCGTGAATAAAATTGGGGGCTAATGTATCATCTCGAAACTATCATACACACTATTTTATGTATTATGCACTAAATCGGGGATATTCACATAAACAGGCTCCCTACTATCAAGGTAGTGACACTGTTGTGTACATATTACCCTCCCAGACAATAGCTGTAGACCGGTTTAATTAGATACGTGTGATTTGGTTTACCATACTGTCATTAAAAAGAAAAATTAAGCATTATTCTATGATACTTTTTAGTTTTCAGAGCATCTCGGGCCGTGGACAGCTATCGAGTTGGGCCACGCAAACTTGATCTACCTTTCACTTTTATGGACGAAAAAAACATTATTATATGATACTTTTTAATTTTTAGAGCATTCTGAGCCGTGGACAGCTCTCCTGCTGGGCCACACAAAATTGTCTATCTTCCACTTTTATGGCCGAAGCAGATTGAAAAGAAAAGATTGAGGAACATCCCCCAATTTATTTAAAAGAAAAGTACCAACACTATCAACTTATTTTGTTTCCTTTTTTTTTTCGGAACTTATTTTGTTTCTTTATTTGTACTTGTTATTATACATTCATCATTGAAAAAGTTATGCTGAAATAAATCATTTATAATTTGTTCTAAATTATTTAAAAATAGAATTATAAATCATAAAATTTTTAAGAAAAGTCATTCCAAGTCAAATTTTAAGTGCATTTTTTAATTTCATTGTATTTTAATAATACTTTTTTTCATTTTAATATTTTAATTATTTTAATATATAGTACCTACTAGTTCGGCAAGATAGCATGATAAATATTTATTATGTTGAAGGCGGATATATAAACAATTTAAATAAAAGTTGTACAATAAAACCTAAAAGTGTCCATATGCAACAAAATGTGGGTGCTCTAAGCGGACGTGAAAAAAGTCTATTGAGCCAGTAGAAATGGATTAGTTCAGAACAATTCAAACGTGATTTAAAATACAAGTTAAGTTTAGTTAGGCCCGTAAACAAATTAATTAAATTTTGTAGATAAAATACTAGTTTATAGTATGTGTCTTAACTGTGCTGAGTGTTTTAGAAATCATGAATTAATATTTTTTTGTCAAAAAACTAATATTTTAAACTATGAGAAATAATTCAATACTATAACAAATAATTTTTTGTATATTAAATTTAAATATCTCATTTATTAACCTTAAATTATTATGATTGTTATTTAGTGTATTAAATTGACAACTAACGAAAAATCGATTATTATTTAGGGTATCAAATTAACAACTAATAAATATCTTGTATTCAACTTCTAAGTTCTAATAATATGATATATATTTTAAAATTTATCTAAAAAATTATATAGAAAAAGAATTTTATCATAAAGCTTAAAATTTTATCCTGGCTATACCGACCTTTTTTTAATCTGGTCTCATTTCAGTTATTTTATCATGAACGAATGTCTAGATGTGGAAGGTCGTTATCAAAATTAGTTTAGAATTAGAATTGTAACTATTATTGAATTAGTTTGCAAATTGATTATTCAGTTTCTATCTTCTAAAATTGATCCTCCAGTGAAATTGTATTGTAATAGTTGTTGATATAAAATCAATGACATCTCAATTTCCCATCACGTTCTCTTTTGTGCCTCGTACATGCTCACAACTTAGCTCAACAAGTTTATCCTGATCTTGTCCTTTATAATTGGGGTTCTATCCATGCTAAGAGCATATGCACTCATTAAGGGCATCAATTCATCAATTGAATCCATGGAGTTAATTACTATTCATGCTAAATCCACTTTTTTCCATAGTTTTTATACACCCATATACTCCATCAATTTATCAATTACTATCCATCAAATAAATAATATTATATATTATAAATTTAATTCCATCTCTATTACTTAATGTCCCCAAAAATAATATTCAATAATAGATTGCTAGATAATTTTAGATTTTTGATAAGATTGTGGATAAATTTAAATTTTTGATAAGATTTTCGTTGAATCACATTATGACACTTGTCTTGATCTAAATTTATAGATTGAAAATTGTCTTTAAATAATATAATGATCTTGATATATCTCAAAATCACTCAAATCTTTGCAATAATGAATTCATCAAAAAGATTTTTATGTATAAGACAACAACACAGTCAAGAAGTGTCTGAAATTATGAATACCATGGTGACTGAAGCGGCAATGATGATGAAGTTCTTCGATACTCCAGATGAACCACAAGGACGGGGCTCACGTCTTGGAAAATGTTCTAATCATCCTAGAGAAAGGGTTTCTAATCGTCCTAGGAGTTGAAAAATTGTCCAAACGGGTGGGGAGGGGTTTATAGTGGTCGTAAAGGATGCCCTACTACTATTTTGGAGGCAGTCGCTTCTTACGACACTCGGGTTTGGAACACTTTTTTCGGTGTTCCTGGAGCTCAAAATGATATTAACGTTCTAGGCCAGTCTCCTGTGTTTGATAAAGTCATCGCAGGAAATAGCCCAACATTGATATTTCACGTCAATGGAAAAAGATACAACAATGCTTATTACCTTGCTGATGGAATTTATCCTAGGTATTCAACATTTGTAAAAACCATATCAAATCCTGCCACTCAATCATAAAAATTGTTCGCTAAGAAACATGAGGCCTATCGCAAAGATGTAGAGAGGTGTTTTGATATATTACAATCTCGATGGGCTATTCTTCGTCATGGTGCTCGGATGCATAAGCGTTCCACACTTAAAAGCATCACGATGACTTGCATCATCTTGCATAACATGATAGGCGAGGATGAATTTGTGGAAGAAGAATTTGTAGAGCCAGTAGAAGAAGATCTAAGAAATCCATTAGCATCACAGGTTTATGATGGGCCAGTAGATAGTAATGGAGTTCGAATTCCTTTTGCACTAGTAGAAAGAAATGGAAGAAATCAACAAGCATTTTGGGATCGTATTGAGAACTTGGAATCAGCTTATATTCATACAATGCTTCAAAATGATTTGGTGGAGCACAACTGGGCAATGGAAGCCAATCATTAATTGTCAAATTATTATCTCTTGATATGTATGACTTGACAATTTAAATAAATTTATTTTATTGAATTCAAAAGCAGTTAACATAATTAAATTTAAAAACTGAGTACATAATTTATTAAAAACATAATAACTAAATTTAATCATAAAGATCATCGTCAAAGTGAGGAACATAAGCACCATCACTATTAGAAGATTATAAAACTGGAGATGACGTAGATTAATTTAAATGATAGCCTAAGAATTAACAAATGCTTATTTCTAATTTTCTAAGATTATGCCTAATAGTGATGCATATTTTACATAACAACGAACGTGGCATGTGCTTTTAGTATTGACGATGCTCTAATGAATGGGTCATAGGAAAATGGTCAGTATATGAAATCGCGCTTACAAATTAAGCCTAAGCCCAATTAATTTATCCCCAAAGTACATATAAATGTGGGGTATAATATTATTTATTATTAGCTTTACAACCAGTGTGATTTGTTATTAACTTTACAAACTGTATGATATACCAGTCTTCATTAACATTTATATATATTTTTAATTTACATTATTTACAGTTTTTAATTAAATATAATATATGTAATAACATATTAAAATTAATTAACTTAGAATTATAACCTTATTATGATAATTTTAATCAAATAATTAAATATTATAAAGTAGTATATGTTAATTTGTACATTTATAAATATTGTAAAAATAGAATTTGAGAGTTTATTTGTATTTTTATAACTATAAATAAAAATTATAAATATTGGTTGTTGGCGGGAGAATTTAGATAATATGTAAATAATAATATATATTTGTTGTTGGAAAGATTCGAAAATGAGAACTTGGGTAGTGCATTCTTTTAATATTTCAGTTTAACGACATTGATAACTTGATTATAAATATCTGACTCTCGTGATCAATATGATAATCAAACCAAACCAAAATGAGGGTAAAAAAATTATATCACATTCCGGCTATTATAATTTTGTATAGATTTCTTAAATAATAAAAAAAGAATAGACTGTTAATTCTTTTGATTTTTTTATGTTGTAAAGGAAATAAAAGTAAATTAAGCAAAAATACTAGTACTTTCGTCGAAGAAGGTGAAGACTCATCTTCTTATATACGAATATAAAATTTAGACATTATTATTTTTGAATGATAATTTGAATAAAGGTTAATTGTATTTAAAAATATTAAGTGAGTTCAATATTAATAATGTATTATAAATTTATAAAAAGTCAAAATTAAAAAAAGAGCCCTTAAAAAATCTATAAATATGCTTACCTAAAAATAAAGATATAATATGTACGTACAAATGATGTCATTTTTTTTGTAAGCCCAATTCATTTATCTCGAAAGCCCTAAATTCAAAGCAATTGTAGATGTTGTGGAATGAAAACTACAGTGTGTTAATAATTAATGCTAGAGTTTGTGAGTTTCGAGTTTTAATGGTTGCTCTCGTGTTCGGGACTATCGGTCCTTACAAGATGTCTACGTATCATTGTGTAGTAGAAAATCAAGCCAAAAACGTAATTCTAGGTTAAGGTGTAGAGCCATTTATATGGAGGTGAGTCTAGGGTTAGACTTGTGTTGCGAGACTTGGTGGACAAGTATCTAACTTAAATGGTGATTAAGAGTCCTATAAGGGAAGGAACTCCAGAACCTTCTGTGTACCACTTTGAGTCTGTTTAGGACACATATATTTGCTCTTCCAGTTGTATTGGGCGTAGTTCATGAACAGTATATGTTCGTGGACCTCGACGACTTCTGCTGGTGGGTCTTGGCTACAAGGGCCGTCTTGAGTCTGCTACGAGTTTAGACCAGACATGTCCAATTTGGACTTCAGACAAAAATCCCAAGTGTAATTAATGTGACATTTAATGTGTCTTTATGATCTATTTTTTATCCATATCAGCAGAAATATTGGGCTTGTAGCCGATCCATTCGAAATCATATTCCTAATCGAGTTATCCAACCCACCTCAATTACCCATAATCCAAAATGGCTTGACAATATTTGTCCCTCTGTCCCATTTATTTATCGTTTTCATCTTCTATTCAATCATATTAACCAAATTAATAGTTATCAAAAAATTGTTCTACTTTTCAAAAATATTAACATAATAAACAATTAAATTATCAAATTACTTGAAAGTCAACAATTTTTTTAGGAGAGACAAAGTAGGAAATGTGGCAATGAATGAGTCAGAGGCAGTAAAATCTTAGAGAATGTGAAATCTCAAATTAGTTTGATAAAATTTATTATAAAATAACTTATAACATAAAGCTATCAATGAAATAATACATTGTATATTCAATTTAAATTTTGGACAATGAATAATAATGTGAATTTTAAGTAATTTGTTGATTTTGGAGAATGAATAATAATATAAATATAAATTCATTATTGTTAATTTTAATTTTACACAAACAGCATAGAGTCTCCTCTTTAGTGGTATTTATTAAAATGTATTTATACAAAAAAGTTGTGCATGAACAATTTAGAGGGGTGTATTCAATCAAGATTTTTAAATATTTTCAAAATTTATGGGTATTCAATTTATATTTTGAAAAATCATTCAAAATCAGGAGGTATTCAATTTGGATTGTAAAAAATTCATTAAAATCTGAGTGTTTTTAATCCAGATTAAAAAAAAATTAAAATATTAAGGTATCCAATTTGGATTTTAAAAATTCCAGATGTCATTCAAAACTCCATGGATTTTATTTTATTTAAAAAAATAAGTGGATTTTGATGAATTTTATAGTACAACTTTAATCTTTTGAAATATCTCCAAAATACATGAGATTTTGAAGGATTTCTAAACAAAATCACAAATAAACATTAGAATGTTATACATGTTTAGTAACCTGGCCATCTAAAATTTTAAGATATTATCTCTACTGAATCTTATAATATTATTATAACACCCTCCCTCTTAAAAGCAAGAATTTGAACCCGAGTTCGACCGGGATCTGATATATTGTCAAGTAATCTGCTCATCCGAAAGTTTAAGGTGTTAAAGTAAGGTATCAACTAAATCTCATAATATTTTTCTAAGAAAGCACTAAAATTACTGATATGGTACGCAAAATAATGAAGGAAATAGTTTAAGAAAAAAAATTACTTTAGAGACCATAATGTTTAGATATGTTCTCGATTTCGCAAAAAGAAAAATTTAAATATTTAGTCGTGCTAATATCTATCTCATTGATATCTATTCGATTTTAAGTAAATGAATGTTGTATTTTTGTTTAATGTTTCGATTTGAAATTTAGAAATTCATCTATTATCGTATATTGGTATAAATATTTCACGAGTCAAATATTAGCGATTGTTCGGCCTTTTTAGTAAATATGATAAGAATTTATAATTCAAATTCAGATTCCTAAGAAAGAAAAATAAAACATTTTTAGAGTTGTATGGCATCTTTGTTTTCTTGAGAGAGCACATCAAATTTAATTATAAAAAGGGCTTCAACCCACAACTCTAAGCATATTTCACTCTGTATTTTATATCATTGCTTACCATTGGAAAGATGAATCCTGAGTACTCTTCAAATTCATTGAATTACTCTTTTACTGCTCTTCCTATCCCAAATTCGACGGGTTACTCTTATCCTACTTTACCCAACAGTGAAGAACACAACCTTCAGCCATTCCAAAACACTATAATATCCGATGTTGATGTTGGTAATGGTATAGGTAATGTTAGTCATCTTGGAGATGGTAACGGTATGAGTTTTGAAGGCCAGTCTGGTGGAATGGCTCAGACTGATGGAAGCAATATTGAACAGACTGGTGGAAGTAGTGCTAGTCAAATTTCTGGGTCTAGGCCACGAGGATGTCCTCGTGGTTCAAAGAACAAGGCGAAAGAAAATGCCCTTGAAATGACTTCGAATGTTATGGTAGAATTATTTTATGAATTATCACAAATACTATTTTATGTATTATGCTCTAAATCGGGGATATTCACATAAACAGGCTCCCTACTATCAAGGTAGTGACAGTGTTATGTACATATTACCCTCCGAGACGTCGCTGTAGACCGATTTAATTAGATACGTGTGATTTGGTTTACCATACTGTCATTAAAAAGAAAAATTAAACATTAAGATATGATCCTTTTTAGTTTTTAGAGCATCTCGGGCCGTGGACAGCTATCTAGCTGGGCCACACAAAATTGTCTATCTTCTACTTTTATGGCCGAAGCAGATTGAAAAGAAAAGATTCAGGAACATCCCCGGATTCATTTAAAAGAAAAGTACCAGTACTATCAACTTATTTTGTTTCCTTTTTTTTGAAACTTATTTTGTTTCTTTATTTATACTTGTTAATATACATTCATCATTGAAAAAAATTATGTTGAAAAAAATTATTTATAATATGTTCTAAATTATTTAAAAATAGAATTATAAATCATAAAATTTTTAAGAAAAGTCATTTCAAGTCAAATTTTAAGTGCATTTTTTAATTTCATTGTATTTCAATAATACTTTTTTTTGTTTTAATATTTTAATTATTTTAATATATAGTACCTACTAGTTCGGCAAGATAGCATGATAAATATTTATTATGTTGAAGGCGGATATGTAAACAATTTAAATAAAAGTTGTACAATAAAACCTAAAAGTGTCCATATGCAATAAAATGTGGGTGCTCTGAGCGGACGTGAAAAAAAAGTCTATTGAGCGAGTAGAAATGGATCAGTTGAGATCAATTCGGAAGTGATTTAAAATACAAGTTAAGTTCAGTTAGGCCCGTAAACAAATTAATTAAATTTTGTACATAAAATACTAGTTTATAGTATGTGTCTTAACCGTGCTGAGTGTTTTAGAAATCATGAATTAATATTTTTTTGTCAAAAAACTAATATTTTAAACTATGAGAAATAATTCGATACTAAAACAAATAATTTTTTGTATATTACATTTAAATATCTCATTTATTAACCTTAAATTATTATGATTGTTATTTAGTGTATTAAATTTACAACTAACAAAAGATCGATTGTTATTTTTGATATCAAATTAACAACTAATAAAATATCTTGTATTCAACTTCTAAGTTCTAATAATATGATATATATTTGAAAATTTATCTAAAAAATTATATAGAAAAAGAATTTTATCAAAAAGCTCAAATTTTTATCCTGGCTAAACCGAGCTTTTTTTAATCTGGTCTCATTTCAATTATTTTATCATGACCGAATGCCTAGATGTGGAAGGTGGTTATCAAAATTAGTTTAGAATTAGAATTGTAACTATTATTGAATCAGTTTGCAAATTGATTATTCAGTTTCTATCTTCTAACATTGATTCTCGGTGAAATTATATTGTAATAGTTGTTGATATAAAATCAATGACATCTCAATTTCCCATCACGTTCTCTTTTGTGCCTCGTACATGCTCACTACTTAGGTCAACAAGTTTATCCTGATCTTGTCCTTTTAAATTGGGGTTCTATCCATGTTAAGAGCATATGCACTAAATAAGGGCATCAATTCATCAATTGAATCCATGAAGTTAGTTACTATTCATGCTAAATCCACTTTTTTCAATAGTTTTTTACACCCATATACTCCATCAATTCATCAATTACTATTCATCAAATAAATAATATTATATATTATAAATTTAATTTCATCTCTATTATTTAATGGCCCCAAAAATAATATTCAATAATTGATTGCTAGATAATTTTAGATTTTTGATAAGATTGTGGATAAATTAAAATTTTTGATAAGATTTTCGTTGAACCACATTATGACACTTGTCATGATCTAAATTTATAGATTGAAAATTGTCTATAAATAATATCATGATCTTGATATCTCTCAAAATCACACAAATCTTTGCAATAATGAATTCATCAAAAAGATTTTTAAGTATAAGACAACAAAACAGTCAAGAAGAGTCTGAAATTAAGAATACCATGGTGACTGAAGCGGCAATGATGATGAAGTTCTTTGATACTCCAGATGAACCACAAGGACGGGGCTCACGTCTTGGAAAATGTTCTAATCATCCTAGAGAAAGGGTTTCTAATCGTCCTAGGAGTTTAAAAATTGTCCAAACGGGTGGGGAGGGGTTTATAGTGGTCATAAAGGATGCCCTACTACTATTTTGGAGGCAGTCGCTTCTTACGACACTTGGGTTTGGAACACTTTTTTCGGTGATCCTGGAGCTCAAAATGATATTAACGTTCTGGGCCAGTCTCCTGTGTTTAATAAAGTCATCGCAGGAAATAGCCCAACATTGATATTTCACGTCAATGGCAAAAGATACAGCAATGCTTATTACCTTGCTGATGGAATTTATCCTAGGTATTCAACATTTGTAAAAACCATATCAAATCGTGCCACTCAATCACAAAAATTGCTCTCTAAGAAACAGGAGGCCTATCGCAAAGATGTAGAGAGGTGTTTTGGTATATTAAAATCTCGATGGGCTATTCTTCGTCATGGTGCTCGGATGCATAAGCGTTCCACCCTTAAAAGCATCACGATGACTTGCATCATCTTGCATAACATGATAGTCGAGGATGAATTTGTGGAAGAAGAATTTGTAGAGCTAGTAGAAGAAGATCTAAGAAATCCATTAGCATCACAGGTTTATGATGGGCCAGTAGATAGTAATGGAGTTCGAATTCCTTTTGCACTAGTACAAAGAAATGGAAGAAATCAACAAGCATTTTGGGATCGTATTGAGAACTTGGAATCAGCTTATTTCATACGATACTTCAAAATAATTTGGTGGAGCACAACTGGGCAATGGAAGCCAATCATTAATTGTCAAATTATTATCTCTTGAAATGTATGACTTGATAATTTAAATAAATTTATTTTATTGAATTCAAAAGCAGTTAACATAATTAAATTTAAAAACTGAGTACATAATTTATTAAAAACATAATAACTAAATTTAATCATAAAGAGCATCGTCAAAGTGAGGAACATAAGCACCATCACTAGTAGAAGATTATAAAACTGGAGATGACGTATATTAATTTAAATGATAGCCTAAGAATTAACAAATGCTTATTTCTAATTGTCTAAAATTATGCCTAATAGTGATGCATAATTTACATAACAACGAACGCAACATGTGCTTTTACTATTGACGATGCTCTAATGAATGGGTCATAGGAAAATGGTTAGTATATGAAATCGAGCTTACAAATTAGGCCTAGGCCCAATTAATTTATCCCCAAAGCACATATAAATGTGGGGTATAATATTATTTATTATTAGCTTTACAACCAGTGTGATTTGTTATTAACTTTACAATCTGTATGATATACCAGTCTTCATTAACATTTATATATATTTTTAATTTAAATTATTTACAGTTTTTAATAAAATATAATATACGTAATAACATATTAAAATTAATTAACTTAGAATTATAACCTTATTATGATAATTTTAATCAAATAATCAAATATTATAAAGTAATATATGTTAATTTGTACATTTATAAATATTGTAAAATTAGAATTTGAGAGTTTATTTGTATTTTTATAACTATAAATAAAAATTATAAACGTTGGTTGTTGGTGGGAGAATTTAGATAATATGTAAATAATATATATTTGTTGTTGGAAAGATTCGAAAATGAGAACTTGGGTAGTGCATTCTTTTAATATTTCAATTTAACGACATTGATAACTTGATTATAAATATCTGACTCTCGTGATCAATATGATAATCAAACCAAACCAAAATGAGGGTACAAAATTACATCACATTCCGGCTATTATAATTTTATATAGATTTCTTAAATAATAAAAAAAGAATAGATTGTTAATTCTTTTGATTTTTTTATGTTGTTAAGGAAATAAAAGTAAATTAAGCAAAAATACTAGTACTTTCGTCGAAGAAGATGAAGACTCATCTTCTTATATACGAATAGAAAATTTAGACATTATTATTTTTGAATGATAATTTGAATAACAGTTAATTGTATTTAAAATATTAAGTGAGTTCAATTAAATAATGTATTATAAATTTATAAAATGTCAAAATTAAAAAAGAGCCTTAAAAATCTATAAATATGCTTAGCCAAATGTAAAGATATATATGTACGTACAAATGAAGTCATTTTTTTGTAAGCCCAATTCATTTATCTCGAAAGCCCTAAATTCAAAGCAATTGTAGATGTTGTGGAATGAAAACTATAGTGTGTTAATAATTAATGCTAGAGTTTGTGAGTTTCGAGTTTTAATGGTTGCTCTCGTGTTCGGGACTATCGGTCCTTACAAGATGCCTACGTATCATTGTGTAGTAGAAAATCAAGCCAAATACGTAATTAAGAGTCCTATAAGGGAAGGAACTCTAGAACCTTCTGTGTACCACTTTGAGTCTGTTTAGGACACATGTATTTGCTCTTCCAGTTGTATTGGGCGTAGTCCATGAACAGTTTATGTTCGTGGACCTCGACGACTTCTGCTGGTGGGTCTTGGTTACATGGGCCGTCTTGAGTCTGCTACGAGTTTGGACCACACATGTCCATACTGGACTTCAAACAAAAATCCTAAGTGTAATTAATATGATATTAAATGTGTCTTTATGATGTTTTTTTATCCATATCAGCAGAAATATGGGCTTGTAGCCGATCCATTCGAAATCAGATTCCTAATCCAGTTATCTAACCCACCTTATTTACCCATAATCCAAATGGTTTGATAATATTAGTCCCCCGTCCCATTTATATTATCGTTTTCATCTTCTATTCAATCATATTAACCAAATTAATAGTTATCAAAAATTGTTCTACTTTTCAAAAATATTAACATAATTAACAATTAAATTATCAAATTACTTGAAAGTCACAATTTTTTTAGG